>NC_086446.1:89295706-89595706 GCF_028390025.1 Pseudophryne corroboree
GGGGGTCGTGGACCCCCAAGAGGGAGAAAAGACATCGGTATTCAGGCGGTCGGAATTTCCGGCGCCGGTATGCTGGTCACCGGGAGCCTGGCCACCAGTATACCCCTACTACACCCCTCCCCCATTGCAGTCAGTGCCTGCGTGGGTCCTGCACCCCTCACATCAACAAGCAGGGTCCCAATGTACGCGTCACCAGCAGAATCCCGGTGCTTGGAGCACAACTCCTCTGTCCCCCCCCCCCCCCCCCCCCCCCCCAAGTGTAATGCTCCTAAAGTCCCTTACCGGTAAGGAGTCTTCTCTCTGTCCTGCAGTGTGTTGCTGTGCCTCTAGCGTCTACTTGCTTTCACTTTCTCTTGGCAGAAGAGGGTATGTGACCAGCCGAGTAGGAACGTCCCCGCTGTCCAGAGACTGCAACAAGCCCTTTTCTGGCTGGTAGCGGCAGCCTGGCCAGGCGCTGCTAGTGTGAGTGACACGCTGTAGTGTCATCTCGTTGTCACTCACTACCAGTCCACAGCGTGAATCGCCAGCGTCCTCCTCTGCTTAAGTTGGCTGAAGGGCCGGAGAAAGTGGGGCTGCGCAGCTTAACTTCGCTGACGCCACGCACTGCTACACAGTCAGACTGCATCTAGTGCTCTGCAGGGCTGCGTGTGTGAGGGGGTGCCTGTGCGCACGCCTATGTCTATAATCCATACCCGCCGCAAATACCGCTACCCCCAACGCAAATACCGCTACCCCCGCCACCAATACCGCTACCCTCACCAACACCTACTGCCGCCGCTGCCATTACCCGCTGCTGCCAATGCACGCTACCCCCACCTCCACCCGGCCGCTACCGTCGCAGTGCTTCTGCAGTGTGGGGGAAAGTAAGCAGCACAGCGCTGACAGCCGGATACAGTCAGTCAGCGCTGGATCCGGCTGTCCAATCACAACTGCCTTAGTGACAGGGGCGTGTTGTCATGTAGGCTGGATGCACGCCCCTGTCACTGAGGCACTTACAGTAGTGCCGCTTATATATAATTTTTCACTGGGCTTTTGCAGCCCATTGCTTGATCCCGCCCCCCAGTCTGCCCCCTGACCGCCCCCCGCCTCAGCTCGTTCACTATGGTTAGCGGGAGGCACCACTCTCGCTGCCTCCCACACAGCTATTCCTGCAACAGCACAGGGGAAGTTATTAAAATAAAACAAAGAAGATATAAATTATACAAAATCTGTGTTATAAATATCTTCTTTGTGTTATTTTAATCATTATGACAGGGGAGGCACTGCCTCCCCTGCCTCCCCTGACTGCACGTCCCTGATAGATATATATATATATATATATATATATATATATAGTGGGGCAAAAAAGTATTTGGACAGCCACCGATTGTGCAAGTTTACCCACTTAAAAAGATGAGTGAGGTCTGTAATTTCCATCATAGGTACACTTCAACTGTGAGAGACAGAATCTGGAAAAAAAAACCCAGGAAATCACATTGTATGATTTTTAAATGATTTATTTGTATAATCTTGCAGAAAATAAATATTTAGACAATCAAAAAGTTTAGATCAATACTTTGTAATATAACCTCGGTTGGCAATTACAGAGGTCAAACGTTTCCTGTAGTTCTTGACCAGGTTTGCACACACTGTAGCAGGTATTTTGGCCTACTCTTCCATGCAGATCTTCTCTAGATCGGTCATGTTTTGGGGCTGTCACCGGGCAACACGGACTTTCAACTCCATCCACAGATTTTCTATTGGGTTGAGGTCTGGAGACTGGCTAGGCCACTCCAGGACCTTGAAATGCTTCTTACGGGGCCACTCCTTAGTTGCCTGGGCGGTGTGTTTGGGGTCATTGTCATGCTGGAAGACCCAGCCACGTTCCATCTTCAATGCTATTACTGAGGGAATGAGGTTTTTGCCCAAAATATCACGATACATGGTCCCATTCATCCTCTCCTTAATACGGATCAGTCGTCCTGTCCCCTTTGCAGAAAAGCAGCCCCAAAGCATGATATTTCCACCCCCATGCTTCACAGTGGGCATGGTGTTCTTGGGATGCCATTCATCATTCTTCTCCCTCCAAACACGGCGAGTGGAGTTTATACCAAAAAGTTTGATTTTGCTCTTATCTGACCACATTACATTCTCCCAATCCTCCTCTGGGTCATCCAGATGGTCACTGGCAAACTTTAGACGGGCCTGGACTTAAGCAGGGGGACCTTTCAGGCGCTGCAGGATTTCAATCCATGATGACGTAGTGTGTTACTAATGGTAACCTTTGTGACTGTGGTCCCAGCTCTCTTGAGGTCATTGACCAGGACCCCCCGTGTAGTTCTGGGCTGATTCACCATTCTCAAGATCATTGATACCCCACGAGGTGAGATCTTGCATGGAGCCCCAGGTCGAGGAAGATTGTCAGTGATCGTGTATTTCTTCCATTTTTTAATAATTGCGCCAACAGTTGATCTCTTCTCACCAAGCTGCTTGCCTATTGTCGAGTAGCTCATCCCAGCCTTGTGCAGCTCTTCAATTTTGTCCCTGGTGTCTTTAGACATCTCTCTGGTCTTGGCCATGGTGGAGAGGTAGCAGTCTGACTGTTTGAGGGTGTGGACAGGTGCCTTTTATACAGATAACCAGTTCAAACAGGTGCCATTAATACAGGTAACGAGTGGAGGATAGAAGAGCTTCTTAAAGAAGAAGTAACAGGTCTGTGAGAGCCAGAAATCTTGCTGCTTGGTAGGTGTTCAAATATTTATTTTCCACTAGTATATACAAGTAAATTGTTTAAAAATCATGCAATGTGATTTCCTCTGTTTTCTCTCTCCAGATTTTGTCTCTCACAGTTGACGTGTACCCATGATGGAAATTACAGACCTCGGGGTATATTCAATTAGCGTCGGATCCATCTGACATGCGGTTTTGGTCCCGTTTTTGATACATGCACGTGGATTGGCAGCTATTCCACCGATCCACGTGTTTTTCGACAAGTCGAATACCTCAACTTGCTGAATATATTGTATAGGTTGGAACCCCTTCCGACCTAAAAAAAGTCGAAAACTGCCGTCTTTTCGACAGACGGTAGCTTTCGACGTCAATTGAATATACCCCCTCAGCTGTCTGGTGACACTCGGACCACCCTTTGTTTCCCTGGGCACAATCATTAGCAGGGAGGTAGGACCCGTCCTTCAAGCTGCTGACACCGCTGCTGCCTGTGCACTGGCAGCTTTCTACACTGCACGCTGCACACCGGCAAGGTAGCAAAGCAGGGAGAGCTCCTCTGCAGCCCAATGCCTCCCAGCTTTCCAGACCTTGCTGAGCGGGTAGCGCCGGGCCTGGGCAGAGGCACATATGGAGGGGTGGCAGAAACACAGCTGATATAAGTGAAGTGAAAGGTTCACATTGGGGATATAGGGAAAGAATCACACAAGGGGACATAGGGGAAAGAGGCACACATGGGCACATAAGGGAAAGAGTCACACATTGGGGCATAGGGGAAAGAAGCACACCTTGGAAACTTGTGAGAGCAGCTGTCCAGTTCAGTCAGTGGAAGCAGGGGGTAGGACTTGTCGGAGAAGGAAATCGGAGGAGCAGAAGCAGACCTGGGGGCGGAGGAGCAGCAGGAGACCTGGGGCCGGAGGAGCAGCAGCGGACCTGGGGGCGGAGGAGCAGCAGCGGACCTGGGGGCGGAGGAGCAGCAGGGGACCTGGGGGGCGGAGGAGCAGCAGCAGACCTGGGGGCGGACCTGGGGCCGGAGGAGCAGCAGCAGACCTGGGGGCAGAGGAGCAGCAGGAGACCTGGGGGTAGTGGAGCAGCAGCGGACCTGGGGGCAGAGGAGCAGCAGCGGACCTGGGGGCGGAGGAGCAGCAGCGGACCTGGGGGCGGAGGAGCAGCAGCGGATCTGGGGGCGGAGGAGCAGCAGCAGACCTGGGGGAGGAGGAGCAGCAGCAGACCTTGGGGCGGAGGAGCAGCAGCAGACCTGGGGCCGGAGGAGCAGCAGCAGACCTGGGGCCGGAGGAGCAGCAGGAGACCTGGGGGCAGAGGAGCAGCAGGAGACCTGGGGGCAGTGGAGCAGCAGGAGACCTGGGGGCGGAGGAGCAGGTCTCCTGGGGGCAGTGGAGCAGCAGGAGACCTGGGGGCGGAGGAGCAGCAGGAGACCTGGGGGCGGAGGAGCGGTAGGAGACCTGGTGGCGGAGGAGCACGCAGAGGAGTGATAGGAAGCTGAAACTGGAGGCGGGGCCTCCCTCCAGCTCACCCAGCTTGTCATGCGCACAGTCCCGCTCCCAATGAACGCTGGTCTGGACACATTTTTAGGAATAATATTAAAATGGAACGGAATTTGGCGGCACAAATGGCTCCGTGTTTGCGGGTCCCTTGAGGCACCAAGGGCCATAAGCGGGTGCCTTGGATGCCTAGCGGTAAATCTGCCACTGATGCTTGCAAATATGGAAAAATCCAAAATTCAGTCTCTGGAAATAAAATGTTTTCGTTTCTACCTTATACACACAGCCTGAAGGACATTTTATGCAATATGTTTAATATTACTGTGCATGAAACAAAGAAGGTGACTATGTGGGCCTGGCGTCCCTGAGTCCTGGCTGGCACAGCACTATGTGGGCCTGGCGTCTTTGAGCCCTGGCTGGCACAGCTCTATGCGGGCCTGGTGTCACTGAGTCTTGGCTGGCACAGCACTATGTGGGCCTGGCGTCTTTGAGCCCTGGGCCTGGTGTCACTGAGTCCTGGCTGGCACAGAACTATGTGGGCTTGGTGTCCCTGAGTTCTGGCTGGCACAGCTCTATGGGGGCCTGGGGTTCCTGAGTTCTGGCTGGCACAGCTCTATGTGGGCCTGGCATCCCCGAGTCCTTGCTGGCACAGCTCTATGTGGGCCTGGCGTCCCTGAGTCCTGGCTGGCACAGCTCTATGTGGGCCTGGCATCCCTGAGTTCTGGCTGGCACAGCTCTATGTGGGCCTGGTGTTGCTGAGTCCTGGCTGGCACAGCTCTATGTGGGCCTGGTGTCCCTGAGTCCTGGCTGGCACAGCTCTATGTGGGCCTGGTGTCCCCGAGTCCTGGCTGGCACAGCTCTATGTGGGCCTGGTGTTGCCGAGTCCTGTCTGGCACAGCTCTGTGTGGGCCTGGTGTCCCTGAGTCCTGGCTGGCACAGCTCTATGTGGGCCTGGTGTCCCCGAGTCCTGGCTGGCACAGCTCTATGTGGGCCTGGTGTCCCTGAGTCCTGGCTGGCACAGCTCTATGTGGGCCTAGTGTTGCTGAGTCCAGGCTGACACAGCTCTATGTGGGCCTGGTGTCCCTGAGTCCTGGTTGGCACAGCTCTATGTGGGCCTGGTGTCCCTGAGTGCTGGCTGGCACAGCTCTATGTGGGCCTGGTGTTGCTGAGTCCTGGCTGGCACAGCTCTATGTGAGCCTGGTGTTGCTGAGTCCTGGCTGGCACAGCTCTATGTGGGCCTGGTGTTGCTGAGTCCTGGCTGGCACAGCTCTATGTGGGCCTGGTGTTGCTGAGTCCAGGCTGACACAGCTCTATGTGGGCCTGCTGTCCCTGAGTCCTGGCTGGCACAGCTCTATGTGGGCCTGGTGTCCCTGAGTGCTGGCTGGCACAGCTCTATGTGGGCCTGGTGTTGCTGAGTCCTGGCACAGCTCTATGTGGGCCTGGTGTTGCTGAGTCCTGGCTCGCACAGCTCTATGTGGGCCTGGCGTCCCTGAGTCCTGGCTGGCACAGCTCTATGTGGGCCTGGTGTTGCTGAGTCCTGGCTGGCACAGCTCTATGTGGGCCTGGCGTCCCTGAGTCCTGGCTGGCACAGCTCTATGTGGGCCTGGTTTTGCTGAGTCCTGGCTGACACAGCTCGATGTGGGCCTGGTGTCCCCGAGTCCTGGCTGGCACAGCTCTATGTGGGCCTGGTGTCCCTGAGTCCTGGCTGGCACAGCTCTATGTGGTGTACAGGAAAAGGAGATGTATCTGCACACTTAGTGATCTATGAACTAATTGGATCTTATACGATATTTGAACCCCAATAAGGAAATTATGAATCTCATTTATAGGGACATTAATCCATGGTGTCTCTTCAATAAAAATAAATGATACAAAATGTGAAGTGAATATGTGGAATTCACCAAAAATACGAGACATATCTCTCTATCATCTCTAACCCTCATTGTAGGGGTACCAACCCATGGGGCATTTTCTTCTAATAAAAAGTTAGCAAGATACATGTGAGGTGATTGTGTGGAATGTATTAGATGAATAAAAACGTGTATAATGTATGAACACAAAAAAACACACATCACATCTGCAAGAGAGATTTATTGTGACAAGTGACTCTTCACATTATACTTTCATGATACCAGGTTGCTATTTAGATATACATATCTCAACTCTGTAATATTTTACCAGTACAAAAGAGGCTGTGTAAATATTGAATAGGGATTACTGACCCCCTATAAGATAAGAATCTGATAGAACTAGGGGATCTGGTCAGACATTATATCTGGACTCTCAAGGGCCCCACAAATATATTTCTATTTCTACACCATGGTGGTCATTCCGAGTTGTTCGCTCGGCATTTTTCTTCGCATCGCATCGATTTTCCGCTAACTGCGCATGCGCAATGTTCGCACTGCGACTGCGCCAAGTAAATTTGCTATGCAGTTAGGTATTTTACTCACGGCTTTTTCATCGTTCTGGTGATCGTAATGTGATTGACAGGAAGTGGGTGTTACTGGGCGGAAACTTGCCGTTTTATGGGCGTGTGGGAAAAAACGCTACCGTTTCCGGAAAAAACGCAGGAGTGGCTTGAGAAACGGGGGAGTGTCTGGGCGAACGCTGGGTGTGTTTGTGACGTCAAACCAGGAACGACAAACACTGAACTGATCGCAGATGCCGAGTAAGTCTGAAGCTACTCAGAAACTGCTAAGAGAGGTCTAATCGCAATATTGCGAATCCGTCGGTCGCAATTTTAAGAAGCTAAGATTAACTCCCAGTAGGCGGCGACTTAGCGTGAGCAAATCTGCTAAAAGCAGCTTGCGAGCGAACAACTCGGAATGAGGGCCCATATCAGGAGTTATACGTGGAAGTACCGCTTTTTAAATCTATTCACATTTATTTCTATTTCTTCTCACCTATTTGTTTGTATGTGTCTAAGTTTTTAACCTCTATGTTTTGCTGTGTAAATCCCCAGAGAAATGGGATATTTTAGAAGGCAGAAGCAATAAAAGCTAAGTTTTATATAGATATTAGAGTACAAATCGCATCAGTGCGCCCTACTAGGCAACTACTTTTTGATTCCCCTCCCTGTCTTTTCCCTCCTATTCATATACAGCTCTATGTGGGCCTGGTGTTGCCGAGTTCTGGCTGGCACAGCTCTATGTGGGCCTGGTGTTGCCGAGTCCTGGCTGGCACAGCTCTTTGTGGGCCTGGTGTCCCTGAGTCCTGGCTGGCACAGCTCTATGTGGGCCTGGTGTTGCTGAGTCCTGGCTGGCACAGCTCTATGTGGGCCTGGTGTCCATGAGTCCTGGCTGGCACAGCTCTATGTGGGCCTGGCATCCCTGAGTCCTGGCTGGCACAGCTCTATGTGGGCCTGGTGTTGCTGAGTCCTGGCTGGCACAGCTCTATGTGCGCCTGGTGTCCATGAGTCCTGGCTGGCACAGCTCTATGCGGGCCTGGTGTCCCTGAGTCCTGGCTGGCACAGCTCTATGTGGGCCTGGTGTCCCTGAGTCCTGGCTGGCACAGCTCTATGTGGACCTGGTGTTGCTGAGTCCTGGCTGGCACAGCTCTATGTGGGCCTGGCGTCCCTGAGTCCTGGCTGGCACAGCTCTATATGGGCCTGGTGTCCCTGAGTCCTGGCTGGCACAGCTCTATGTGGGCCTGGTGTTGTGGAGTCCTGGCTGGCACAGCTCTATGTGGGCCTGGTGTCCCTGAGTTCTGGCTGGCACAGCTCTATGTGGGACTGGTGTCCCTGAGTCCTGGCTGGCACAGCTCTATGTGGACCTGGTGTCCCTGAGTTCTGGCTGACACAGCTCTATGTGGGCCTGGTGTCCCTGAGTCCTGGCTGGCACAGCTCTATGTGGGCCTGGTGTCCCCGAGTCCTGGCTGGCACAGCTCTATGTGGGCCTGGTGTCCCTGAGTTCTGGCTGGCACAGCTCTATGTGGGCCTGGCGTCCCTGAGTCCTGGCTGGCACAGCTCTATGTGGGACTGGTGTCCCTGAGTCCTGGCTGGCACAGCTCTATGTGGGCCTGGTGTCCCCGAGTCCTGGCTGGCACAGCTCTATGTGGGCCTGGTATCCCCGAGTTCTGGCTGGCACAGCTCTATGTGGGCCTGGCGTCCCTGAGTCCTGGCTGGCACAGCTCTATGTGGGACTGGTGTCCCTGAGTCTACTTAATACTACATATCAGATTACCATATGTAAACAAGCTGTATAAAAGTTACTATGTAAACATATAGAAAATAAGTAAAACATAAGTACAAGTTATACCCGAGGAGAATCAGTCTTATCATATATCATGATTTCATTTGCATATATCACTGATATATTGTATTCCTCAACATTATATGCACTCCACATGTTACACAACATTTTTATTATGCTTAATGCTGTTACTTTCTTTTTATGTGTATTCAGTATTAATTTGCAATAATATTTGGCTTCCAAATATGGTTACGATTATATAAATCTGAAATAAAAGCTTATATATTGTAAAAGTTATAACTGTATGTTCATCCCACAATATAGGTTCATCACACAGAGGGTATAAAAATAGGATGATTATCATAAATCATCAGCATTGTCTTGTCAGTATAACACAAATAATAAGGGATGCAGCCGTCCTTACACTATATATGTAGGTGATCAGTCCTAGTAACCAATGTAATCACATATATGGTATACTCATTTGGTTTATAACCTAGAGGTTAATTCAGAGTTGATCGCAGCAGGAAATTTGTTAGCAGTTGGGCAAAACCATGTGCACTGCAGGGGGGGGGGGGGGGCAGATATAAGATGTGCAGAGAGAGTTAAGGGGGGTACTCACGGAGAGATCCATGCTTAAAATCTAAGCAATCTGGCTAGATTGCTTAGATTTTAAGCACAGATCACTCGTGTGTAACTCCCTCAGGCATGCAAGCCAATCTAGCAGGTCGCTCATTTCACCCGCTGGGTGAAATGAGCGGCCCCCGTCCTCCCCCCCCCCGTATCGCTCAGCAAACATCGCGCTGTGCTGAGCGGCGGGACAGATGTGTGCTGAGCGGTTCGCTCAGCACACATCTCTCCCGTGTATACCCCCCCTTTAGATTTGGGTAGGGTGTGATCAAACTGAAATCTAAATTGTAGTGTAGAAATACAGCAGACAGTATTGACCCTGCCCAGAAACAATATAACCCACCCAAATCTAACTCTCTCTGCAAATGTTATATCTGCCACACCTGCAGTGCACATTGGGGGTCATTCAGATCTGATCGCACGCTATTTTTTTTTTGCGCTGCGATCAGGTCATAACTGCGCGTGCATATGCACCGCAATGCACAAGCGTTTCACACGGGTGCAAAGCAGATTGTTGCTGTGCGATGAATTGTACGAAGAATCCATTCGCAGAGCTGATCGCAAGTTGACTGACAGGAAGAAGGCATTTGTGGGTGGCAACTGACCGTTTTCTGGGAGTGTTTGGAAAAATGCAGGCGTGTCCAAGGCTTTGCAGGGCGGGTGTCTGATGTCAATTCCGGGCAAGAACAGGCTGATGTGATCGCAAGGGCTGAGTAAGTTCTGGGCAACTCAGAAACTGCAAAAAAAAAAAATTGTATCGCTCGGCTGCACATGTGACAGCACACTTGCAAAGCAAAAATACACTCCCCAATGGGCGGCGACTATCTGTGTCAAAAATAGGAAAAGTGAGAGAAAAAATATTCCGTCTGGATCCAGGGAAAAAGTGAAAGGAAGGGTAAAGAGGGCAAGGGAGGAGATGCCACTAGGGAAGGTGTCTATGGAGAAAAACCTAGTAAGGAAAGAACACTGGTAAGAAGGGATCCCGAAGGAAGCCAACAATAAGAAACAGTTGGGGAGGAATTCACAAAGGAGTAAAAGGGTGCACTGAGGTTGATAAAATGCATCCGGTTGAATAGGCTAATTAGGTAACACAAACAGGTCAATAGGACAGATGCTTGTTAGTGATCTGAGACAGATCAAAGTAAAAGATAAAACCAAAAGAAAAAAGTCTCATCAATTACGCAGGCAGGTTGTTGGGGTCTGGACGATGTCTTATACAGAACCACTCAGCAGGGGGTGGTCTCGGACCTCGCTGCTTTGGAGAGGCTTGCTAGGGTGGAACCTCTAAGGACTCTAGGAGGATGTCCAGCTTTTCCATTATATATTGGCCATCATCCAATGTCTTTGCTGTATTTACCAGACCATCTTTAAGGACTTGGGAGTTGAAAGGGGAACACCCAACGATACTTGAGGCCATGGTTACGTAAGACCCTTGTGATCGGCTGAAGGTTCTGCCACTTCTAAAGGATAAAGGGTGCAAGGTCCTGGAATATCTGGATGTGCGTGTTCCGTAAGTCAGTAGTGGGTGTGCCTCTGACTGCTTTAATAATTTTTTCTTTAGTGCGAAAGTAGTGCAGACGCACAATTACATCTCTGGGAGGTTGATCAGGAGGCTGCTTAGCTCTTAAATCTCTATGTGCTCTATTCAACACACAATCCTCAGCAGAAAAGTCAGGGACCAGATGGACAAAGAGGTTTTTCAAAGAAGTGGGAAGAGAGGAGGGGGAGACTTTCTGGAATGTGATGGAGATGCAAGTTGTTGCATCAAACAAGGTTCTCGAAATCTTCTTGTTTGTGTTTCAGCTCTTAAATTTGGGGATAAAGATACTACCACAAGAGCTGTTCCTCTTCAATGGCCTATGTAACCACAGGCTAGTTAAATGGAGGAATTACATTGTATTATGGCCCTCATTCCAAGTTGTTCGCCCGCAAGCTGCTTTTAGCAGCTTTGCACACGCTAAGCCGCCACCTACTGGGAGTGAATCTTAGCTTATCAAAATTGCGAACGAAAGATTAGCAAAATTGCGAATAGACACTTCTTAGCAGTTTCTGAGTAGCTCCAGACTTACTCGGCATCTGCGATCAGTTCAGTGCTTGTCGTTCCTGGTTTGACGTCACAAACACACCCAGCGTTCGCCCAGACACTCCTCCGTTTCTCTAGCCACTCCCGCATTTTCCCAGAAACGGTAGCGTTTTTTCGCACGCACCCATAAAACGGCCAGCTTCCGCCCAGAAACACCCACTTCCTGTCAATCACATTACGATCACCAGAACGAAGAAAAAACCTTGTAATGCCGTGAGTAAATTACCTAACTGCATAGCAAATTTACTTGGCGCAGTCGCACTGCGGACATTGCGCATGCGCATTGGCGACTAATCGCTCCGTTGTGAGAAAAAAATAACGAGCGAACAACTCGGAATGACCCCCCATGTGCGGAGAAACCCTGTTAGTAGTAAACAAGAGTCACAGATGGCGTTTAGTGGCAAAACAGAAGTATGGCAAGACCAGGTCCGAAAACAGTATGGGCGTGTTTCCAGAGACAAGTTGGCTAAATCAGTACAGTCACAGTAATGGAAGAGTGATCCAAAGAGAACTTTAACCAACTGGAACCCAGGTGAATTGGCAGATGTGGTCTGTAGATAGTCAGTAGACTGCTGGAGCAATTAGCAGCAGGACACCATACAGCATCTGCTAAATGGGATAGTGTAACCACAACCAGTCAGCTCAAATACAATGGCAGAAACTCACGAAGTCTGACTTGCTGAGGATCTAGAGTTAAGGAGCACTCCCAACACTCAGCAGTTACGTTGACAGGGCAATCCGGCCACAGTCTGTGTTATATGGCTGCAAGTACAGGCAAAAAGTAGGAGGGGATATTAGGAGGTAATTCCGAGTTGATTGCTAGCTGCCGTTGTTCGCAGCGCAGCGATCAGGCTAAAAATTGGCATTTCTGCGCATGCGTATGCTCCGCAAAGCACACGCGTGACGTACGGGTACAAAGTCCTTTGTGTTTTTGCACAGGTTCTAGCGAAGCTTTCAGTTGCACGGCACAACGCAGGAAGATTGACAGGAAGGGGGCATTTCTGGGTGTCAACTGACCATTTTCTGGGAGTGTTTGGAAAAACGCAGGCATGTCAGGGAAAATGCAAGTGTGGCTGGGTGAACGCTGGGCAGGTATGTGACGTCAAAAGCCTTCCCACCAACGTTAGAATCAACGTACACGAAGAGTAAGTCCAGGGCTGGTCTTGTTCTGCACAAAATGTTTTTGCAGGCGCTCTACTGCACAGGCGTTCGCACTTCTGCAAAGTGAAAATACACTCCCCGTGGGCGGCAACAATGCGTTTGCATGGCTGATAAAAACTGCTAGCAAGCAATCAACTCAGAATGACCCCCATTGCCCGGATCTTCTGGGACTCCCACAAAGGAGACCAGTCAAATGCAGTCAGCGTGTGAGGTGGGGGATGAGAAGAGGAATCTGATGCTGACAAGAGCTGGAAATAAAACCAGGCAGAGCTGCAGTCATGGGGTCAGCTGCTGGGTGTGCTGTCTGGAGTGGAGGATGGCGCAGCCATGATTACCAATGGGCTCTCAGAGGTATGGTCTAGGCAGCAGCACGGATGCCTCCAGAAGGCACAGCAGAGCAAACATGGCTGAGAGGAGAGACCCTGCTCCCAGGGGAAGGAGCAGTCCTGGAGTCCCGATGATCGCCTCAGTGGGAGGTCCACATCAGTGGCAACAAGTGCAGGGTAAGCCTCCAGTAAATGCAGCAGCAACTAGTTGGGATGGTCCCTAATGGTGGATGTCGAACAAAGTGGAGCTCTTAGATTATGCATCTGCTATGTTACGCCAAGCCAAGACCCAACGTTTTTTTTTTCTCTCTGACAACAATGCTCATCAAAGCTTGTCTTAAAACATTAGTAGGGGGACACCAAGAATACATTTAATATGTGCCTCATGTTTATACAATGCATGCATTTGTACAAAACCTGACACATAGCATCAGAAAACTGCATCTGCCCTGTGGGGACACTTTTTTTTTTTTTTTGCAGCTGTGGCCCCCAGTGAGAGATTAACAAATAACCAAATGGATTAATTTACCTTCACATGCAAGGTGTGACAAAACAATGTAATTGTGTCCAAGATCTCACATTATGGGGCTCATTTAGAGTTGGGCAGAAGTTGCATCTAACTCCCAGATGCAAAATGTGCTCCATAAAAGTTGCATGGTGCCAGGCTTTTGGGCTATGAGTAACATGGAATGTAGCGGTCTCAGCACATGCACCTCCTTACTCTTCCAGACAACAGTTAAGTTGCAGGGAAATTCAGGTAAATGAAACAAGTACATTTACAGAGGAGAAGGTCCTAACAGAACTCTCGAAGCTGAAAGTGGACAAATCTATGGGGCCAGATGGGATACATCCAAGGATACTAAAAGGACTTAAAGAGCACGTTAGCTTTATTTAAACAGAAACTACATCATCTATTCCAAATGTAATGATTGGAAACCACAATATATAAAGATAAACTAGTGGGTCGGTTTTTTGACGTATGGCAGAGCTATATAGTAACTCTTCCTATAGATTTTCAAAAACGAATACGATGTTCACTCAAAAATACTGAATAGTATGAAACCAGAATACTGATGGGTGTGCCCCCCATTGTATTGGACATTTGACTTTATAATGTGTCTGGGGAGGAAAACGTTCCCGGGGCCTAGCCTCCTCGCGTGACTTATAGATACATGAAAGCAATTTCTATGTTATTGATTATGCGACCTGGGGAATACTAAATTGTATACCAAGACTCAAGCTTATATCTGTATTACAATTTATTGTCGAACCAAAAAGTGAATACTATCATCAATCTCTGGATGCAATTGTATATCTTTAGTCTTCCTTGATATGTAAACTTTTGTAACTGTGAAGAGATGCAATAATAAAAATATGTAAAAAAAAAAAAAGATCTCAAAGAGGTGCTGGTAGCACCATTGACAGAATTATTCAACCAGTCATTAGCTACAGGAGTAATTTCAGAGGACTGGAAAAGAGCGAAAGTAGTCCCACTGCACAAAAGTGGAAGCAAGGAAGAAGCAAACAACTACAGACCAGTGAGTCTTACATCAGTAGTAAGGAAATTGATGGAAACACTCTTAAAAGAAAGAGTTGTAGATTATCTCAAATCCAGCAATTTACAGGATCCCAAAAAGCATGGATTCGCTGGGGGGAGATCATGTCAAACAAACCTTATGGACTTTTGACTGTGTGACTAAAGTGATGGATAAAGGTGGAGCCGTGGATATAGCTTATCTAGACTTTAGTAAGGCTTTTGACACTGTTCCACATTGCAGACTGCTAAATAAACTAGAAAGCTTGGGTTTGGATACTAAGATTGTTGGATGGATAAGATCTTGGTTGCAGGTTAGAAAACAGAGTTGTGGTAAATGGAGTGCATTCAGAGGAAGGAAATGTGACCAGTGGAGTACCCCAGAGATCTGTACTTGGACCAGTGCTTTTTATTACCTTTATTGGTGACACTGCAAATGACATTAAAGGGAAAGTATGCCTTTTTGCAGATGACACAAAGGTATGCAACAGGGTAAATACACCAGGAGGGGTACAACAAAATGATCAAGAATCAAGGTGTGGAAATTATAGTTTAATGCCAAAAAATGCAAAATCATGCACTTGGGTCTCAAAAATCCAAAGGCTAAATATTGTATTACTGACACTATACTGGAAACTACTGAGGAGGAAACGGATCTAGGAGTCACTATTTCAAGTGACTAAAAGGCAGGTAAGCAATGTAACAAAGCAATGAGGATAGCTAGTCAGATGCTTGGCTGCATTGGGAGAGGAATCAGCAGCAGAAAGAAAATAGGATTTTAATTACCTACCGGTAAATCCTTTTCTCGTAGTCCGTAGATGATGCTGGGGTCCATAATAGTACCATGGGGTATAGATGGGTCCACCAGGAGCCATTGGCACTTTAAGAGTTTTATAGTGTGGGCTGGCTGCTCCCTCTATGCCCCTCCTACCAGACTCAGTCTAGAAACTGTGCCCGAGGAGACGACATACTTCGAGAGAAGGAATTACACAGATAGTGGCGAGATTCATACCAGCTCACACAACATACAAATCCGTCTAACATGCCGGAAAACTCGGCAACAGCTGAAACAGAGCTGAAACAGTACTGAAACAGTAAATAACGCAGAACTTACCTAGGAACCAGGCAGTACTGAACTATTAAACCAATGTAGGAAAACAAAGCGCTGGACTACGAGGAAAGGATTTACCGGTAGGTAACTTAAATCCTATTTTCTCTTACGTCCTAGAGGATGCTGGGGTCCATATTAGTACCATGGGGATGTACCAAAGCTCCCAGTACGGGAGGGAGAGTGCAGAGGCTCCTGCAACACTGCTTGACCAAACTTGAGGTCATCAGAGGCTAAAGTATCGAACTGGTAAAACTTAGCAAACGTGTTCGAACCAGACCAAGTAGCAGCTCGGCAAAGCTGTAAAGCCAAGACAGCCGCCCAGGAAGAACCCACGAGTAGAGTGGGCCTTAACTGATTTCGGACATGGCAATCCTGCCGTAGAATACGCATGCTGGATAGTGAACCTGATCCAGCGCGAAATCAACTGCTTAGAAGCAGGACACCCAATTTTCTTGGGATCGTAGAGGACAAAGAGAGAGAGTCAGTTTTTCTATGACGAGCTGTTCTCTTCACATAGATCTTCAAAGCCCTGACAACATCCAAAGCCTTTGAAGCAATTGAGGAGTCAGTAGCCAATGGCACCACAATAGGTTGTTTGATATGGAAAGCCGATACAACCTTAGGCAGGAACTGTGGACGAGTCCTAAGTTCCGCCCTATCTTCATGGAAGATCAGATAAGGACTTTTACAAGATAAAGCCCCCAATTCCAACACACGTCGGGCAGAAGCCAAGGCCAACAAAGTGACCGCCTTCCACGTAAGAAACTTGATGTCAGCCTCCAGTAGAGGCTCAAACCAAGCTGATTGCAGGAACTGCAACACCACATCTAGATCCCAGGGTGCCGTTGGTGCCATAAAGGGAGGCTGGATGTGCAGAACCCCTTTCAAAAAGGTCTGAACCTCAGGGAGGACAGCCAATTGTTTTAGAAAAAAAGATGGACAAAGCAGAGATCTGGACCTTGATGGATCCCAATCTCAGGCCCACATCCTTGGCGCTGAAGATCCTTGGCGCTGTGGAGAGGCCAAACGGCAACACCTGAAACTGATAGTGGTCGTCCAACAGTGGAAACCTGAGATATGCCTGATGCGGCGACCAAATGGGAACATCCTTGATGTTCAGCGACAATAGGGACTCCCCCTCCGTCAGTCCCGAGATGACAGCTCTCAGAGATTTCATCTTGAATTTGAACTCCGTGAGATAAGGGTTCAAAGACTTTAAGTTTAGAATAGGCCGTACCGAACAATCCGGTTTTGGTACCACAAAAAGGTTCGAATAATAACCACTGCTGAGGTGGAACCGGAACAATGACCTCTGACACCACCAATTTTCTGATGGCCTCCCGAGCTGGCAAGTCTGACTTGAAGAAATGGTGAGGTGAAGGATCTTGAAAATCCAGTCTGGACCCATGGGTCCAGGCCAGACGACACCCAGACGTGGCTGAACTGCCGGAGTCTTGCCCCCACCTGACCTTCCTCCATGCCTAGCTGTCCACCGTCATGCGGAGGACTTAGGGGTATCAGAAGTGGACTTCTAGGTTAGGGAACCTGCGGGAGCAGGTTTCTTTCCTTTGGACTGTGACGTGGCTGGTGTAAAAGGCTTCTTCGTAGCCGGTGCAGCTGAGGGGAGCAAAGGAGATTTACCCGCGGTAGCTGTGGCAATCCACGCATCCAGCGCCTCCCCAAAGAGAGCCTAACCTCTATAGGGTAAGCCCTCCATGCTCTTCCTGGATTCTGCGTCCACAGACCATTGGCGCAGCCAGAGACCCCTGCGAGCCGATACGGACATGGAGGAGATCCCCGCAGCCATGGAATCCACCAGGAACCCTGCAGAATCCTGAATATGGTGTAAAAATAAATCAACGTCACCTCTATCCAGCAAAGCCGACTCCTCCTGCAGAGTGATGACCACCTGGCAATAGCTTTTGCAATCCAAGCACAGGCTATAGTAGGCCATAATATAGCCCTGGAAGCTGTGTAAATGGATTTTAGCATAGCATCCACCTTGCGATCTGCCGCGTCCTTCAACGTGTTAGATCCCGGGACTGGCAACACCACCTGTTTGGACAGCCTGGAGACAGAGGCGTCGACTATCGGTGGGAACTCCCATTTCTTTCTATCTTCCTCTGGGAAAGGAAAAGCAACCAAGACCCTCTTAGGGATCTGAAATTTATTTTCCAGAGTTTCCCAGGCTTTTTCAAAGATAGCGTTTAATTCTTTGGATGCCGGGAGGATGAGGGGGGGCCTCTTATTATCTGTAAAGAAGGCCTCCTCCACCTGCTCAGGAGCCGTGTCAGAAATATGTAAAACATCCCTTACAGCTTCAATCATCAACTGCACCCCCTTAGCAATTGATGCCGTCCCCCTTGACACATCCCCATCACCGTCTGCAGTGTCAGAGTCGGTGTCATCCTGCGTAAGCAATGCAAGTGCACGATTCTGAAAATGTACCGCAGGGGACCCTGAGGAAGCAGTATCAGACCACACAACCATAGAGGATTGTAGGACCTGAGTGGCATGCTCAGTCATAGCAACCCTATCAGAAATCTGAGAAATAGTCCCCATCAGAAAGACTGCTCTCTAGCCGGGATCTGCGCTACAACAGTGCAATCCTGATTACATGGTATGGAGTCTTCCTGGGAAGACAAATCCTCTGCAGCATATGAAACATTGTCCTTAGACATGTTGACACACACACCAAACACCGCACAAACACACAGTGTATTTACTAGACAGAGTTTCCCCGCAAGAATAGCAGAGAGACACAGAGATTGGAGCCAACCCCCACACAGCACTATTAGAGGTATAGGGAGACCCTAACCAGCGCTGTGTCCCTTAATAGGTGACACAGCCCAAATACAGCCTCCCCTCCCTTTTACAACCCCCTGGTACCATACAGATATCTGGAGTTGCTCTGGAGGGACCTGGCATCCACTGGCAGTGATTGCAGGCAGGAAAAATGGCGCTGAACGCTGCTGGGTCCGCTCTGGCGCGATCTTCCTGCTCTTGAAGATTATACTAGCCTGAGGAAATTTGCACTGGCTGAGATCCGCGGACCCCGACAGGCTGGAAATGGTCAGTGCAGGGTTCTGTGCTGGCTCAGGGCGCCCCTCATAGTGCCGCACCGCAGTACCGCTGAGCCGTCCGGGAGGGAGGTTAATACCGCGCTCCCATCCTTAAGCCGCCCGTTTCACACTGACCCCCTGCTTGCAAGGGGAGACAGTGACTAACTCACCACACTTCAGCTCAATGAGGAGGTGGCGGCTGGCTGCCGGGGTGAGTGTTCCCCTGTGGCGGGGCGCGATCTGTCCTCTCTAGAGCTCAATGTCCAGTCAGCGGAGGCAGTGGCTCAAGACCCCGCAGGGCGGACACTGCTCCCCCCCTCAGTCCCTCGATGCAGGGAGGATGTTGCCAGCAGCCTCCCTGTAAAGTAACAAACTAAAAAAACAACAACATTTTACTAGAGAAGCCCTCTAGAGCTCCCCTAGCTGTGACTGGCTCCTCCGGGTACATTTTCTAAACTGAGTCTGGTAGGAGGGGCATAGAGGGAGGAGCCAGCCCGCACTATTAAACTCTTAAAGTGCCAATGGCTCCTGGTGGACCCGTCTGTACCCCATGGTACTACTATGGACACCAGCACCCTCTAGGACGTAAGAGAAAGAAGTAATAATACCACTGTATAGGTTATTGGTACGGCCTCATCTAAAATAGCGTGTTCAATTCTGGAGGCCATATCTTCAAAAGGATATTAATACCCCCTGGACTGTACAAAGTAGGGCAACTAAAATGGTGCATGGCCTACATCACAAAACATAGCCAGAAAGACGAAAAAACCTCAATAAGTATAGTTTGGAGCAGAGAAGGGAAAGGAAAGGGGGAACATGATAGAAACTTTCAAATATATCCAGGATGGAAACATTCTTCAAATGAAGATAAGCAATAAGACACGAGGACATGCACTGAGACTGGAGGAGGGGGGGGGGGGGGGGGGGGTTTCAGGGGAAATTTGAGGAAAATTACTTAACAGTAAGGGTAGTGGACAAGTGGAATAGCCTCCCATCAGAGGTGGTAGATGCTAAGATAGTAGGGCAATTTAAACATGCAAGGGACAGACATAAGGATATCCTTACAAAGAAATAAGGATCAATTAAGGGCCCTCATTCCGAGTCGTTCGCTCGCAAGGCGATTTTAGCAGAGTTGCTCACGCTAAGCCTACGCCTACTGGGAGTGTATCTTAGCATCTTAAAATTGCGAACGATGTATTCGCAATATTGCGATTACAAACTTCTTAGCAGTTTCAGAGTAGCTCCACACTTACTCGGCATCTGCGATCAGTTCAGTGCTTGTCGTTCCTGGTTTGACGTCACAAACACACCCAGCGTTCGCCCAGACACTCCCCCGTTTCTCCGGCCACTCCCGCGTTTTTTCCGGAAACGGTAGCGTTTTTTCCCACACGCCCATAAAACGGCCTGTTTCCGCCCAGAAACACCCATTTCCTGTCAATCACACTACGATCGCCGGAGCGATGAAAAAGCCGTGAGTAAAAATATTATCTTCATAGCAAATTTATTTGGCGCAGTCGCAGTGCGGACATTGCGCATGCGCACTAAGCGGAAAATCGCTGCGATGCGATGAAATTTACCGAGCGAACGACTCGGAATGAGGACCAAGGTTTACGATAAAATTATAGTAAAAAAAAGGCGCAGACTAGATGGGCCAAATGGTTCTTATCTGCCGTCAAATTCTATGTTTCTATGTTTAAGAACAAATGCACCTGGGGTACACAAGAGGTGCAGATTCATGATGATGGCCCAAAAATCAACAAATAATCCATACACATTACAGTACAGGGTCAGATAACGTCATTATAAATATTTAAGTTGCGAGGAGCTTGTTAAAAAGAACAAATGACAAAGAGTGTGTAATAAGTTTCCGGTTGTGCAGTGCATAGGTAGACACAATCCAAATGTCTGGTTCTGAGCTGTAATCTCTAAATTTCTTGTGAAATTGAAGTGCATAGAACCGTATATAAGCAGCACTACACACCGAAGAAGTCAGCATGTTCACGTCCTTCACAAACTCATTATGGAGCTCAACAGAGGCCACTGGAGAGTCATGATCTTCTATGACTACAAGAGAGGTCTGCGACAGCAGGAAGGTTTTGTCCGACTGTGAGCTGCTTTTGGGGTGGAAGCACCATCCCGAACCACTGTGTTTGAGTGGTTTGCAGAATTTTGGCTCAGCGGACGGTCTCTGGAAGACAAAGGGGTATATGCAATTGCGGTCGAATTCCCGAAATTGTCGAATTTCGGGTCATTTTCGACCAAAAAAAAAAATCGCCTATGCAATTCAGTGCTTTCCGACCAAAAAACGGACTTTCAAAATTCGAATTTTTGCAAATTCGACTTTTCTGCAATGATACAAGTGCTGCAATTCGACCAAAGCATATTCAATTCAAGTTTGGAAATTCGCCTGCAGTGCTTTTAGACAGCAAATTCGTCATTTTCAATCCGCCACACTTTGGAGGGTGAAAACAAATAAAAAAATTTTAAACATGTTTTTTTTTGTGTTTTTTTGGGGGGGAATAGCAGATCTATTTATATTAGAAGGGATTAGGTACTTTGTTTTTTTTTTTGGGAGGCACAAATATTATTTATATATTTTTTAAAATATTATTATTTTTTTTATTTTTTTTTAATGCTGGAACGGTAAAATCTGAAAAAAAAATGGCGTGGGGTCCCCCCTCCAAAGCATAACCAGCCTCGGGCTCTTCGAGCTGGTCCTGGTTCTAAAAATGCGGGAAAAAAATTGACAGGGGATCCCCCGTATTTTTAAAACCAGCACCGGGCTCTGCGCCTGGTGCTGGTGCCAAAAATACGGGAGACAAAAAGAGTAGGGGTCCCCCGTATTTTTAACACCAGCATCGGGCTCCACTAGCTGGACAGATAATGCCACAGCCGGGGGTCACTTTTATGCCGTGCCCTGCGGCCGTGGCATTAAATATCCAACTAGTCACCCCTGGCCGGGGTACCCTGGGGGAGTGGGGACCCCTTCAATCAAGGGGTCCCCCCCCCCCAGCCACCCAAGGGCCAGGGGTGAAGCCCGAGGCTGTCCCCCCCCCATCCAATGGGCTGCGGATGGGGGGGCTGATAGCCTTTTGTGATAATAAAAAGAATATTGTTTTTTCCAGTAGTACTACAAGTCCCAGCAAGCCTCCCCCGCAAGCTGGTACTTGGAGAACCACAAGTACCAGCATGCGGGAGAAAAACGGGCCCGCTGGTACCTGTAGTACTACTGGGGATAAAATACCCAAATAAAAACAGGACACACACACCGTCGACAGTAAAACTTTATTTCATACGTCGACACACACATACTTACCTATGTTCACACGCCGACATCGGTCCTCTTCTCCATGTAGAATCCACGGATACCTGAAAAGAAAAGTTCAATATACTCACCTCAGCCATGGTCCAGAGATAAATCCACGTACTTGGCAAAAAAACAAAGCGAACACCCGCTCCATGCCGGACTGAAAGGGGTCCCATGCTGACACATGGGACACCTTTCCACGAATGAGACCTGTCAGTGACAGTTGTCACAGAAAGGTCTCTAAGCCAATCAGGAAGCGCAACTTCGTTGCGCTCACCTGATTGGCTGTGCGCTGTCTGTACTGTGACAGCACATCGCAAAGCCGCTCCATTACTTTCAATGGTGGGAACTTAGCGGCTAGCGGTAAGGTCACCCGCCGGTCAGCGGCTGACCGGCGGGTGACCCCACCGCTACCCGCAAAGTTCCCACCGTTGAAAGTAATGGAGCGGCTTTGCGATGTGCTGTCACAGTACAGACAGCGCACAGCCAATCAGGTGAGCGCCACGGAAGTAGCGCTTCCTGATTGGCTGAAGGGACGTCAGTGACAGGAGTCACGTGATGTCCCGGCATTCGGGAGAAAGGGGTCTGATGTGAAAGCATTGGACCCCTTTCTAGTCCGGTATGGAGCGGGTTTTTGCGTTTTTTTTTTTTAAACAAGTACGTGGATTTTACTCTCTGGACGTGGATTTATCTCTGGACGCTGGAAGGTGAGTATAATTTTTTCACAGGTACCCTCGGATCGTCGGAGACCGTGGCAGTCGGCGTGTCAACATAGGTAAGTATGTGTGTGTCGGTAGTGTGTAATAAAGTTTTACTATCAAGGTGTGTGTGTGTCCTGTTTTTATTTGGGTATTTTTTTCCCAGTAGTACTACAGGTACCAGCGGACCCGTTTTTCTCCCGCATGCTGGTACTTGTGGTTCTCCAAGTACCAGCTTGCGGGGGAGGCTTGCTGGGACTTGTAGTACTGCTGGAAAAAACAATATCTTTTTATTATCACAAAAGGCTATCAGCCCCCCCATCCGCAGCCCATTGGATGGGGGGGGACAGCCTCGGGCTTCACCCCTGGCCCTTGGGTGGCTGGGGGGGGGGGACCCCTTGATTGAAGGGGTCCCCACTCCCCCAGGGTACCCCGGCCAGGGGTGACTAGTTGGGTAGTTAATGCCACGGCCGCAGGGCACGGCATAAAAGTGACCCCCGGCTGTGGCATTATCTGTCCAGCTAGTGGAGCCCGATGCTGGTGTTAAAAATACGGGGGACCCCTACTCTTTTTATCCCCCGTATTTTTGGCACCAGCACCAGGCGCAGAGCCCGGTGCTGGTTTTAAAAATACGGGGGATCCCTGGCCAATTTTTCCCCTGCATTTTTAGAACCAGGACCAGCTCGATGAGCCCGAGGCTGGTTATGCTTTGGAGGGGGGACCCCACGCCATTTTTTTTTCGGGTTTTTCACGATTTTTACCGTTTTTTAAAATCGCGGCAAAATCCGCCAAATCGGCCGATTTTCGCCCGCGACTCTGGCGAATCCGTTTTTCATTGAATATGGTGAATTCCGGAAGCCACCTTCCGGGATTCACCTGTCGAATTGAGTCGAATTAAAAAACGGCGAAAATTGCCGCGAATTCGACCGCAATTGCATATACCCCAAAGAGTGCTGCAGTCAACCTGTGTCTGCCATCACTGAGGACACCATTACTGCAGTGCGGGCCATATTGGAGATGGACATCAGGGTGACTGTGTCCCAGTTATAGAAGGAACAAGGCATCTCATCGGTATCCATCTGCTTGATACTTCATGAATAGCTTGGCATGAGCAAGGTTTCAGCACACTGGTAGCCCCATAAGTGTACTCAAGAGCAGGAGACTAAGGTAACTTGGTGCCACAACTTGCTGACCAGGTTTAACAGCGGTCTCTCAAAATCAGTCTGGGAGATCATCGGTGGTGATGAATCCAGGATCTACAGTTTCGACCCTTAGACCCCACTTAGAGGTGTGCCTCCACAGAAGTTCCAATGTGAGCGCAGTGTGGACAAGCAGATGGTGGCTGTTTCAATGGCCAAGATTGATCACGTAGCTACCGTACCACTAGTGCAGCAGAGCCCAGTCACTGGGGATTGGTACACCAACCAATGCCTGCCACAAATGCTGGAAGCCATTTCCAGGCGCCTTCCAAGAACTTGCACTCTTGTGCCCTTCTCCATCATGACAATGAATCTGCGCATAAGTCCAGGAAAGTGGTGGATGCATCCATGAGCTTTGCCAGGGAAGCAGTTAACTTCCCATCGGAGGGGATCCCGGCAGTCAATATACTGACGCTGGGATCCCAAATGAGGATGCAAAGCCGGCGCCTAGATACTGGCGCTGATTAGGATGGCGTCCTACAGCAGGGGGGTGTTAGGTTTAGTCAGGAAAAGGGGGGTCAGTGTTAGGGTGCAGGGCCAGGAAGGTTAGGGACCAGGGAAGGAGGGTAAGGTTTAGCACTTAGAAGAGGAGGTTAGGGTTAGGCATCAAGCGGGGAGGGTTGTTTAAGCAGCGGGGAAGGGAGGGATAGGGTTAGGCACCAAATGGAGAGGGTTAAGTATAGGCAGCGGGGAAGGGAGGGATAGGGTTATACACCACCCGGGAGGGTTAGGGTAGGGGGGCAGAGGAGGGTTAGGGGGCTACTGGAGGGCTGTCGGGATTCTGATGGACCGGATGCCGTTGTCGATATTCTGACCACCAGCATCCCGTCCTTCAGGAAATCATACTGAACCACCGTACAGTCCAGACCTGGCCCTGTGAGATTTCTCTGTGTTCCCACAAATCAAGCGTAAGATGCGTGGGGTTAGTTTTGAGTCTTGTTGTTCTGGCAGTGGAGACCATCATCCAGCACGTAGAAGACATACCTGCTTCAAACTGGTCCAGCTGCTTCACCAAGTGGTTTGATTGTATGCAACTTTACATAACCTCCTCTGGTCAATACTTTGAAAAAATGTAATGTTCGCTTGGTTTGTAAATATAATACTTGTTATGCAACCAGAAACTTACTACACCCCTCCTACAACAATTAAGTTTTTTTCAGTTTACACATTAATAAATACAGTTTGCCAGTTGCTTTCCCATTTTACAGTGGACCAGGAAACTTGTTCATATTTTAAACCAATTGCTCATGTCACTGTAATCATTAGAATAAAAGCAGCAATATGACTAGAGCATAAATGAGTTAGATTTAGTTAGCCAATCAGATGTAGCCATCAGTCGTCCTCATCACGTTTGTAACTTGCACCAAGGGTAGAGAAGCTGCAAGTAATCAGTCCTGTAATAAATGGATTTTATTTGAGCACGGTCTTATAGGACTCTGGCCACATCTGCAGGACCCTCCGTCCCTATAGCGTGAGGAGACGTACACTCAGTCGGCATGGCTGCACCTATGTGTAATGCATGTACAGTAAGCAGAGGAACAAGATGCATTTGAGCCCAATTCTACATGCGCCATTATATCACCGGCCTAATGCAGGTATTATATTTTCTCTGACGTCCTAGTGGATGCTGGGTACTCCGTAAGGACCATGGGGTATAGACGGGCTCCGCAGGAGACTGGGCACTCTAAAAGAAAGATTAGGTACTATATCTGGTGTGCACTGGCTACTCCCTCCATGCCCCTCCTCCAGACCTCAGTTAGTATCTGTGCCCGGCCAGAGCTGGATGCACTCTAGGGGCTCTCCTGAGCTTCCTAGAAAGAAAGTATTTGTTAGGTTTTTTATTTTCAGTGAGATCTGCTGGCAACAGACTCACTGCTTCGTGGGACTAAGGGGAGAGAAGCGAACCTACCTGCTTGCAGCTAGCTTGGGCTTCTAAGGCTACTGGACACCATTAGCTCCAGAGAGATCGAACACAGGCCCAGCCTCAGTCGTCCTGCCCCGGAGCCACGCCGCCGTCCCCCTTGCAGAGCCAGAAGACGGAAGAACCAGGAGAAAATTGGCGGCTGAAGACTCCGGTCTTCAATAAGGTAGCGCAAAGCACTGCAGCTGTGTGCCATTGCTCCCACAGCACACCACATGCTCCGGTCACTGGTGGGTGCAGGGCGCTGGGGGAGGGGCGCCCTGGGCAGCAATTAGATTACCTTTTGGCAATAAAAACACACATAATACAGTCTAGCATTGTATATGTGTAAAAACCCCCGCCATTAAACTACATAAAAGGACAGAAGCCCGCCGCTGAGGGGGCCGGGCCTTCTTCCTCAGCACACCGGCGCCATTTTTTCTTCACAGCTCCGCTGGAAGGAAGCTCCCCAGGCTCTCCCCTGCAGTATCCTGGTACACAAAGGGTGGAAAGAGAGGGGGGGCACATAAATTTAGGCGCAAAAATTGTATATACAGCAGCTACTGGGTAAAGAGTGTAATCCCTGGGTTATATAGCGCTGGGGTGTGTGCTGGCATACTCTCTCTCTGTCTCTCCAAAGGGCCTTGTGGGGAAACTGTCTTCAAATAGAGCATCCCCTGTGTGTGTGGTGTGTTGGTATGCGTGTGTCGACATGTCTGAGGTAAAAGGCTCCTCTAATGAGGTGATAGAGCGGATGTGTGTGAGAGGGTGTCTCCGTCGACAACGCCGACACCTGTTTGGATATGTGTAAGTGCTGAGGTAAACTTATTGCACAAAAGGTTAGGGAACAGAAAGGAAATCTACCCTGGTCTGTCCATATGTCACAGAGACCTTCAGAGTCTCACAATACTCACTATCCAATTTGACAAACACTGGTATCGACACGGAGTTTAACTCCACTGTCGACTATGATAATGCAAAGTTACAACCAAGAGGGCTAAAAAAATATTTAATATATGATTATTGGAATAAAAGATGATTTGCATATCACTGATGACTCATCCGTCCCTGACACGAGAGTACACATGTTAAGGGGAAGAATGCTGAGGTAAATTTCCCTCCTCTCATGAGGAAAAAGAGTGGGAAACTCCAGACAAGAGATGGCAGCTTCCCACAAGAGAATTCTCAGGTTGTATCCTTTTCCCACTAGGGCCAGGATGTGTTGAGAATCTTCCCCTTGGGTGTCCTGTTTGCACTAGCTATTCTCAGGGATCCTGCAGATAGTGTGCACATTATATTAGACTACCCAGACCGGCGATTGTGTCGGCATGGGTTTATAGCGCTGTGGCAGCGTGGACAGGTACCTTATCAGCAGAGATTGAGACCCTAGTATGCATATAACTATATATAGATGCTGTCTTAAGTGATATATATATATATATATATATATATATATATATTATAAGGGCACGGTCGTGCCCTTATATTAAGGCTGAATCGAACAAACGGAATTCTCCCATAGGGAACTTCTGAGATGGGGGCATGGTGTTTGAGGGGCTACACCTCAAAACTGATTGGACGTACTGAGCTCAAATTTGGCATGGGAGCGTAGAATCGTCACCTGCTGCTGCATGCCAAATTTCAGGGCAAAATAATAAAAAATGAGGAATTGGGAGTAACCTAAAGTTCCAACTGTCAGTTTTTTTCTGCCACTCCCTCAGTGGCTTTTTGACATGGTTTTCCTATAGAGTGAATGAGGAGATTTTTGGGAAGGCATAACTCAGGATAGAGGACGAATTAAGACTTGGGGTTTGTTTTATTAGATAGAGTATGTCCCAGTGTAGTGCCTTTTGGGGTTGTGGTTTTTGAGAAAGTTATAGGTTTTTTTTAATTAAGTAAAATATGCCCCATTATAAAGATAGGGCTTTTCAATTTGTTGCGGCTGCGCAGTGGCCGCCAGCAGGGGGTGTACAAACAGTAGCTTCAAATGGGTGTACAAATATGGCTGACATCTGCACAGAAGCGGACATCGGATCTGCGATCCTCCACGCAGCCAGAACACTCTGCCGGTCCCCTCCTTAAATTGACGCTTGGCCAGCAATAAGGTATCCGGGGGGAGGGGGGAAAGGGGCAGTAAGTGAGCGGCGCGGGTGGCTCATTTATACACCGGGCGCCCTGTGCGGCGGTGTAATATTGCCCCCCGCCCCCGCGTGTGCTGACCTGGGAGGGGAATGCTGGCACAGGAGTGCAGACTACCTCTCTGGCTAATGGGTGATGAGAGGTATCTGCAGTGCATGAGCGGCTCCCCGGCCCTGCTGCTAGTACGGTGTGAGTGCGGCCAGGCAGAGGTGTCAGTGTGGAATCGCCAGCGAGTCACCCAGCGACCCGTCAGAGCAGCGGAGGAGGGATGCGGCGTCATACACCCAGCAGCAGCAACTCCGTCCTCACAGCCGCTGCCCGGACACCGCACACACAGCTGCTGCCCGCTCCTTGCTGCTGGACACTATTGGGGAGGGCCTGGCATGTGCCAGCGGCGGCTGCCCGGGGATATATACTGTGCACCGGTCCCTGGGCTGGGAGTCTCTGTGCTGCACTTGCACAGTGTGAGGAGGACACAGAGGGAAGGGGGTTTTATATCCACACACACAGGAGACACGCTGAACCGCACCATCAGGAGGATCCCACCACCACAGTCCAGAGAAGCCTGTGTGTGTGTGTGTCCGTGTCCCCTCCCCCTTCACCTCCCCCTTCATCTCCTCCCCCCCCCTCCTCTCCCCCTCCCTGCTGTTTGTCCGGCCTCCCTCCCCCTCCCCTCCCCTGCTGTGTGTCCGGCCACCCCCCCCCCCGCCCCTGCTGTGTGTCCGCCCCCCCCCCCGCCCGCCCCTGCTGTGTGTCCGGCCACCCCCCCCCCCCTCCTCCCCTGCTGTGTGTCCGGTCACCCTCCCCTCCCCTGCTGTGTGTCCGGCCACCCCCCCCCCCCCGCCCCTGCTGTGTGTTCGGCCACCCCCCACTTCTCCCCTGCTGTGTGTCCGGCCACCCCCCCCTCCTCCCGCTGTGTCCGGCCACCCCCTACCACCTTCCCTCCCTGCCGTGTGTCCGGTCACCCTCCCCTCCCTGCCGTGTGTCCGGTCACCCTCCCCTCCCTGCTGTGTGTCCGGCCGCCCTCCCCTCCACTGCTGTGTGTCCGGCCACCCTCCCCTGCTGTGTGTCCGGCCACCCCCCCTCCTCCCCTGCTGTGTGTCCGGCCACCCCCCCCCTCCTCCCCTGCTGTGTGTCCGGCCACCCACCCTCCTCCCCCTGCTGTGTGTCCGGCCACCCCCCCCCTCCTCCCCTGCTGTGTGTCCGGCCACCCCCCCCCCCCCCTCCTCCCCTGCTGTGTGTCCGGCCACCCCCCCACTCCTCCCCTGCTGTGTGTCCGGCCACCCTCCCCCCGCCCCTGCTGTGTGTCCGGCCACCCCCCCTCCTCCCCTGCTGTGTGTCCGGCCACACCCCCCCCCCTCCTCCCGCTGTGTCCGGCCACCCCCTACCACCTTCGCTCCCTGCCGTGTGTCCGGTCACCCTCCCCTCCCTGCCGTGTGTCCGGTCGCCCTCCCCTCCCTGCCGTGTGTCCGGTCGCCCTCCCCTCCCTGCTGTGTGTCCGGCCGCCCTCCCTTCCACTGCTGTGTGTCCGGCCACCCCCCCTCCTCCCGCTGTGTCCGGCCACCCCCTACCACCTTCCCTCCCTGCCGTGTGTCCGGTCACCCTCCCCTCCCTGCTGTGTGTCCGGCCGCCCTCCCCTCCCCTGCTGTGTGTCCAGCCACCCCCCCCCCCTCCTCCTCCTCCCTGCTGTGTGTCCGGCCGCCCCCCCCTTCCCTCCCTGCTGTGTGTCCGGCCACCCCCCCTCCCTGCTGTGTGTCCTGCCACCCCCCCCCCCCCCCAGACACGCCTGACGCACACGCATATGCAGCGCCTGACACACACGCAGCACCTGACACACACACACACAGACGCAGCACCTGACACTCACACGGACCTGACACACACGCACACACACGCAGCGCCTGACACACACACACAGACACGCAGCGCATTTGACACACACAGACACGCAGCGCATTTGACACACACAGACACGCAGCGCATTTGACACACACAGACACACAGCGCATTTGACACACACACACACGCAGCACCTGACACACGCACACCTGACAGACGCACTCACCACGCTGCACCTGACATACACACACGCAGCACCTGACACACACGCAGACACGCAGCACCTGACACGCACACACACAGCACCTGACACGCACACACGCAGCACCTGACACACACGCAGCACCTGGCACACACGCAGCACCTGGCACACGCAGCACCTGACACGCAGCGCCTGACACGCGCAGACACGCAGCGCCTGACACGCGCAGACACGCAGCGCCTGACACGCGCAGACACGCAGCGCCTGACACGCGCAGACACGCAGCGCCTGACACGCGCAGACACGCAGCACCTGACACGCGCAGACACGCAGCACCTGACACACACACACAGACATGCAGCACCTGACACACACATGCAGCACCTGACAGACACACACACACAGACATGCAGCACCTGACACACCCACACACAGACATGCAGCACCTGACACACCCACACATATAGACATGCAGCACCTGACACACCCACACACATACAGACATGCAGCAACTGACACACACACACACATACAGACATGCAGCACCTGACACACCCACACACATACAGACATGCAGCACCTGACACACCCACACACATACAGACATGCAGCAACTGACACACCCACACACATACAGACATGCAGCAACTGACACACCCACACACATACAGACATGCAGCAACTGACACACCCACACACATACAGACATGCAGCAACTGACACACACACATACAGATATGCAGCACCTGACACACACACACACACACACACACACACACACACACACACACACACACACGCAGCACCTGTCACACAAATATACATGTGGCATTTAACGCACACACGCACAGCACCTGACACACAATCATATACACTCAGAGCATCTAACACACACATACACACGCAGCACCTGCCACTCACACATATATACACATGCAGCACCTGCCTCTCCCACATACATGAACAGCACCTAACACACACATATATACATGCAGCACCTGACACACACATACACGCGCAGCACCTGACAGTCACACACATACAGATGCGACACCTGACACAAACACATACACGCTCAACACCTGACACCCACGTGGCAGCTGACGCATACAAATGCAGCACCTGAGATACACACATATACACGTGCAGCACCTGAGACACACACATACACGTACAGCACCTGACATACACACACACATGTATGTACAGGCGCGGCTCCAGGCACACACATACATACATACGTACGTACGTACACAGTACACACACGGCACTTGACACACACACACACGTACACGCGCGGCACCTGACACACACACGTACGTACACGTGTGGCACCTGACACACACACACACGTATGCACACGTGTGGCTCCTGACACACACACACACGGCTCCTGACACACACACATGTACTTACACGCGCGGCTCCTGACAACCACACGCATGTACACGCGCGGCACCTGACACATACACGCGTGTACGTACACACATGCACAGCACCTGACATACACACATGTAGGTACGTGCCACCTGACACACACACGTACACGCACGACACTTGACACACACGTACGTGCACGCACGGCACTGACACGTACGTACGTACGTACGCGCACGGCACCTGACACACACGTACATACTAGTGATGAGTGGGTTCGGTTCGTCAGAATCCGAACCCCCGAACTTCACCCATTTTACAAGGGTATGAGGCAGGTTCGAACCTTCCCGCCTTGCTCGGCTAACCCGAGCGCGCCCTAACGTCATCATCCCGCTGTCGGATTCTCGCGAGATTCGGATGTCTGCATTCGTGGAAAGGGGTCCTATGTGTAAACATGGGACCCCTTTCAGTCCGTGTGGTCCGGGTGTTCGGTTTGTTGTTTTGCCAAGTACGTGGATTTAATCTGGAACCTGGATCAGGTGAGTATAATTATCTTTTATTTTCAGGTACCTGTGGATTCTACTTGGAGAAGAGGACCGACTGCTTCGTGTCAACATAGGTAAGTATGTGTGTGTCGGCAGGTGTGAAATAAAGTTTTACTTTCACGGTGTCTGTGTCCTGTTTTTATTTGGGTATTTTTTCCCCAGTAGAACTACAGGTACCAGCGGGCCCGTTTTTCTCCTGCATGCTGGTACTTGTGGTTCTCCAAGTACCAGCTTGCGGGGGGGGCTTGCTGGGACTTGTAGTACTACTGGAAAAAACAATATTCTTTCAATTTTCTCAAGGCTATCAGCCTCCCATCCGCAGCCCTTGGATGGGGGGGACAGCCTCGGGCTTCACCCCTGGCCCTTGGGTGGCTGGGGGGGGGGACCCCTTGATTGAAGGGGTCCCCACTCCCCCAGGGTACCCCGGCCAGGGGTGACTAGTTGGATATTTAATGCCACGGCAGCAGGGCACTGTATAAAAGTGACCCCCGGCTGTGGCATTATCTGTCCAGCTAGTGGAGCCCGATGCTGGTGTAAAAAATACGGGGGACCCCTACTCTTTTTGTCCCCCGTATTTTTTTGCACCAGCACCAGGCGCAGAGCCCGGTGCTGGTTTTAAAAATACGGGGGATCCCCTGTCCGTTTTTCCCCCGGATTTTTAGAACCAGGAGCGGCTCGAAGAGCCCGAGGCTGGTTATGCTTTGGAGGGGGGACACCACGCAATTTTTTTTCCGTTTTTTTCACATTCCATTTAAAAAAAAGAAAAAAATAATCTTTTAAAAAATATATAAATAATACTTGTGCCTCCAAAAAAGACAAACCAAGTACCTAATCCAGGCATTCCCAACCGCGGTCCTCAAGGCACACCAACAGTGCAGGTTTTAGTGATATCCAGGCTGCAGCACAGATGGTTAAATCAAAATAACTGAGCTACTAATTAAGTCACCTGTGCTGAAGCCTGGATATCACTAAAACCTGCACTGTTAGTGTGCCTTGAGGGCCGCGGTTGGGAATGCCTGACCTAATCCCTTCTAATATAAATAGATATGCTATTACCAAAAAAAAAAAAACAGCAAAAAAAAACATGTTTTTAAATTTTTTTATTAGATTCCGCCAGCAAAGTGTGGTGGATTGAAAATGACGAATTTACTGTTTAAAAGCACTGTTGTCGAATTTACAAACTTCAATTGAATATACTTTTGTCGAATTGCCGCATTTGTACCATTGCAGAAAAGTAGAATTTGTCAAATGTCGAATTTTAAAAAAAATAGAATTTTGAAAGCCTGTAAGAATAGGCCCCGCCCCCTTCTTCACATCAGCCGTCCCCTTCTACCCCTGTACCTTGCTCTCTCCCGTCTGTAGGACTAGGCCCCGCCCCCTTCTTACCCTCCAGTGACTGCTCTCTCCTGACAAGTGGACCAGGCCTGCCCCCTACACGCTGCTGGTGTCTTCATTGTTACTTGGTCTGGAGCTCCGCTGGGGAGAGAACTCACGTGAGCTCATTAAGAATGAGGAACTGGGATGTTTTAATTTTATTGTGAGTAGTGTAGTGTGGTGATGTAGTATGTTGTATGGGGGGTATAGTGTAATTATGAAGTGCAGCATATGGGAGGGCTATAGCATAGTGATGTAGTGTGGCATATGGGGGGTGGTAGCGCATAGGCGTGCGCACAGGCACTCCCTAATGTCCAGCACCGCTGCACGCCACGCTTGCTGTAGCACAGTGATCGCTGAGTGTGTGATCGGTGGAGCCTAGCCTGCAGCTCATTTCCGTACCTCCCACCACCGCTGCGCCCGCCCCCCCCCTGCCTGCTGCTAATACTATGCTGAGTGCATTCGTCGGCGGCCTCACTGGGGGGACTGGCGTCACCTTGCAATGTGACGTGGTGATGTCCGCCCATGCTCTCCTCCCGCCCACCTGTGCTTTCCTCCCGCTGCGGTCTCTCAGTCCTAGTGTGCAGCGGCCGCCACACCACTGGCAGTGTTCCTCTAGGAGGGACTGGGAGCCGCCAGCAGACACATTCTGCTGAGACTTACTTGTCAGTGCGGGTTCCGGATGGCAGGCGGCGGGTGGGAGGGAGGGCAGACGGGGAGCAGGTGTCACAAGGAGTGTGTGGGTAACTAATTCACAATACTTCCGCTCAACGTGGCACTGCTGGTCCTTCATCTCCCATGTCTCTTCACCAGGTGGCGGGCGGCCTGGAAATGAAGTGATGTGTTGTGCAGCAGTCAGTGTGAAGTGACTGTGAGTAACACTGGTGGTGCTGATGATGCTGCTGCAGAATCGGGAAGCAATTAATTCATAAATATAATGTACTCTATCAGTGTATTATACATACATAAACATGTACATACGTGTATTTGTGTATACATGTTTATACATGAGTGTGTGTGTGTGTGTGTGTGTGTGTATATATATATATATATATATATATGACTTGGGGTTTGTTTTATTAGATAGAGCATGTCCCAGTGAAGTGCCTTTTGGGGTTGTGGTTTTTCAGAAAGTTACAGGGTTTTTTTAATTAAGAGAAATATGCCCCATTACAGAGATGGGGCATTTCAATTTTTTGCGCCTGCGCAGTGGCCGCCAGCAGGGGGTGTACTACAGGGCCTTCACTTGAGAGCCGCAATATGGCCGCCTTCTCCCCGGTTATTCTGTAAATAGGAAAATAACCTCACAGGTTCACATAGGGCAGAGTTGCCACTACTAGTGCAGGGCTGTAACATACAGTACTAAGGAAAAGCCATATTCTAAAGCGGCACGGTGACCTCACCCCTCTCAGAGACACCAGGGCGCAGCACACTGTATGGGGTACACTTGGTACACACACCTGTTAGCTCAGGGCAGCACTATAGGACCCTCCTGTAATGCTGTGCTGGCGGCGTGTAGTGATCAGGGCACTGGGAGACTGGCTGGCTGGTCTCCGTCTCTGCTGCCTATAGAACTTCCACCTCTGTTATATATCAGGGCTGCTCTCCTGTGTGTTCTCTTCCTCTCCTACCTCACACTGGAACTGGCCGCCCAGAGAACGAGAGGGCAGCGGCTAACAGAGAGGGTGCAGCAATCTGTGTGGGCAGAGCCCTTCACAGCAAGGTGTCCTTATGCTGTGCCCCGTGTAGTCACTGTGATCAATAAAGACTCTCACCCTGGTATGCTCTCTATTTATTATTTATTTTTTTACACTGCGGCATGCTCGAGGGAAGGGAGCAGGCACCCCCCCCACCCCACCGCCACTACTCCGCCAGCATCACTGCAGAGCCGGTCAGTGTTCCGTCGGCAATGAGCAGTAGGCAGCCACCAGCAACAACAGTCAGGAAGCTGTTACTCCCGGCAGCAGTAGCGTCAAGCTGCAATTCAGCCAGCGGCACGATGATCCGGGAGACAGTGGCAGCACAGGGAAGCAGTACCCCCTCCAATCGCAGCACCAACCAGGAGACTGAGGCAGCAACCTACCCCCAGCAGCAGCACCACCCTGATGATAGGTAAGATGCATTTTGGTGTCACAAGAAGGTGGCCGGAGTAGTGGCTGGCTGTGGTCACACCCCGGGGAAAAGTGATAGTGATTTCAGTGTTCCCTTGAGCAGTGATTGGATGTGTAGCTGTATGGAGGCTATGTATGTATAGATGTGAGCGGCAGTGTGCGGATGTATGGGGGCGGCAGTGTGCGGTTGTAAGAGTGCGGCAGTGTGCGGTTGTAAGAGTGCGGCAGTGTGCGGTTGTAAGAGTGCGGCAGTGTGCGGATGGATGTAAGAGTGCGGCAGTGTGCGGATGGATGTATGAGAGCGGCAGTGTACGGCTGTATAACTGCGTCGGTATGCGGCTGTATAACCGCGTCGGTGTGCGGCTGTATGAGAGCAGCAGTGTGCGGATGTATGAGAGCGGGGTTGTACGGCTGTATGAGAGCGGCAGTGTGCGGATGTATGAGAGCGGCAGTGTGCGGATGTATGAGAGCGGCAGTGTGCGGATGTATGAGAGCGGCAGTGTGCGGATGTATGAGAGCGGCAGTGTGCGGATGTATGAGAGCGGCAGTGTGCGGATGTATGAGAGCGGCAGTGTGCGGATGTATGAGAGCGGCAGTGTGCGGATGTATGAGAGCGGCAGTGTGCGGCTGTATAACTGCGTTGGTGTGTGGATGTATGAGTGCGGTGGTGTGTGGATGTATGAGAGCGGCAGTGTGCGGATGTGTGAGAGCGGCAGTGTGCGGATGTGTGAGAGCGGCAGTGTGCGGATGTGTGAGAGCGGCAGTGTGCGGATGTATGAGAGCGGCAGTGTGCGGACGTATGAGAGCGGGGTTGTTCGGATGTATGAGAGCGGCAGTGTATGGATGTATGAGAGCAGCAGTGTACAGTTGTGTGAGAGCGGCAGTGTGCGGATGTATGAGAGCTGGGTTGTACGGATGTATGAGAGCGGCAGTGTGCGGATATATGAGAGCGGCAGTTTACAGCTGTATGAGAGCGGCGGTGTGCGGCTGTATGAGAGCGGCAGTGTGCGGATGTATGAGAGCGGCGGTGTGCGGATGTATGAGAGCGGCGGTGTGCGGATGTATGAGAGCGGCGGTGTGCGGATGTATGAGAGCGGCGGTGTGCGGATGTATGAGAGCGGCGGTGTGCGGATGTATGAGAGCGGCGGTGTGCGGATGTATGAGAGCGGCGGTGTGCGGATGTATGAGAGCGGCAGTGTATGGATGGCAGCGTCATAGGGAGGGATGTCAGAATGCTGTTATAGGATTCCTAATACAAAATGGAATCCCTATAGTGGGCGGGGCTGACACCATGGCACCACGTTGGGCTTGATGGGCAGGTAGTGCAGCAAGCACACCCAAATTGGCGTCTGACGTCGCCTGCAGTCCACACTGTTGTGAGGAGTCCGAGTTAATTTTGACTGTGTAGTGCACTCACAGAGGACCAACCGCCCGTCCCCTCCTCGCATCTGAGCAGCAGGTCAGGCTCTTATTTTCTTTTTAATCAGGAGAGGCCGAGTGAACTGTGAGCAGGGGGGCAGAGCTACATGGGACCCAGAGGGGCTGCTGTGCTGTCAGAGAGGGAGAGGAAGAGAGAGATGAAGCTACTGCAGATCCCCAGCTGATTGTGAGGTGCCGGGTTGAAGGGTGATGTGATCACCCTTCTCCCTCGCTGCCGCTGGGGACCGCATCTAGGCTTCCTCCATCGAGGGCACGCGGCGCAGCAGTGGGCAGCATGTAATGAGTTTGTCTGACTCATACTGCTGCCTGTTGTGGACACCTCCGTCCGTACGGACTGGTGTACATGCCCAGCACAGAGGTGACAGTGTTGGTGGAAGTGCTGCCCGGCTCTGACCCTGCAGGCCTCCCTGATCTGGCTGCAGCCGCTGCTGCTGCGGCCTGAAACCCCTGCCGGTCCCCTCCATAGACTTCTGCCTGGCCAGCACTGAGGTACTAGGGGTAGCCCAGCTGCGGGAAGGGTATGTCTCTGGCTTTCTCTCCGGCAGGGGAAGGTGACAGCGGGGGAGGAAGCGTTGCCCACCTCAGACACTACAGGCCTCCCCGATCCAGCTGCGGCCACAGCTAATGCTGCCAGAACCCCCTGCTGCTCTCCTTTGTTGACTGCCGCATGGCCAGTGCTGAAGTACTGGGGGTAAGCCAGCTACGGGAAGAGTGTCTCTGCCTCGGGCTCTCTCTCTGGCTGGGGAAGGAAGGGCTGATTCTCTGGCACAACAGGGAGGGCTGGGCTGCAGGAACACAGCACTGGAAGAAACAGGAGGCCGAACTCATGACCAAAAAGTGAGCAGTGCCGTGATCAGCCCCCTGGTCTTTCCCTCTCTCTGGGTGCAGAGCTGTATTCTATAGAGAGAGCTGGGATGGGAAGAAGGGGAACGGCACCTGACACACACATACACGCGCAACACCTGACACACACACATATACACGTGCGGCACCTGACACACACACACACACGTAGCATCAGACACAATAAAATAAACATGCAGCACCTGACACACACATACACACGCAGCACCTGACACACACACATATACACGCAGCACCTGACACACACACACACATATACACGTAGCACCTGACACACACACACATATACACGCAGCACCTGACACATACACGCACACCATTAGACACACTAATATACACACGCAGCACCTGACACACACATACACACGCAGCACCTTACTCACACACACATGTACATGCGCAGCACCTGACGCACACACATGTACACGCGCAGCACCTGACGCACACACATGTACACGCGCAGCACCTGACGCACACTCATGTACACGCGCAGCACCTGACGCACACTCGTGTACACGCTCAGCACCTGTTGCACACTCGTGTACACGCTCAGCACCTGTTGCACACTCGTGTGCACGCGCAGCACCTGACGCACACTCGTGTACACGCGCAGCACCTGACGCACACTCGTGTACACGCGCAGCACCTGACACACACACATATACACGTGCGGCACCTGACACACACACACGTAGCATCAGACACAATAAAATAAACATGCAGCACCTGACACACACATACACACGCAGCACCTGACATATACATATACACATGCGGCACCTGACACACATACACGTAGCACCTGACACATACATATACACGCACACCATCAGACACACTAATATACACACGCAGCACCTGATACACACGCAGCACCTTACTCACACACACATGTACACGCGCAGCACCTGACGCGCACACATGTACACGCGCAGCACCTGACGCACACACATGTACACGCGCAGCACCTGACGCACACACATGTACACGCGCAGCACCTGACGCACACTCGTGTACACGCGCAGCACCTGACGCACACTCGTGTACACGCGCAGCACCTGACGCACACTCGTGTACATGCGCAGCACCTGACGCACACTCGTGTGCACGCGCAGCACCTGACGCACACTCGTGTACACGCGCAGCACCTGACACACACACGTAGCATCAGACACAATAAAATAAACATGCAGCACCTGACACACACATACACGTGCGGCACCTGACACACACACACGTAGCATCAGACACATAAGATAAACATGCAGCACCTGACACACATATACACACGCAGCACCTGACACACACACATATACACGTGCGGCACCTGACACACACACACGTAGCATCAGACACAATAAAATAAACATGCAGCACCTGACACACACATACACGTGCGGCACCTGACACACACACACGTAGCATCAGACACAATAAGATAAACATGCAGCACCTGACACACATACACACGCAGCACCTGACACACACACATATACACATGCGGCACCTGACACACACACATATACACGCAGCACCTGACACATACATATGCACGCACACCATCAGACACACTAATATACACACGCAGCACCTGACACACGCATACACACGCAGCACCTGACACACACATACACACGCAGCACCTTACTCACACACACATGTACACGCGCAGCACCTGACGCACACACATGTACACGCGCAGCACCTGACGCACACACGTGTACACGCGCAGCACCTGACGCACACTCGTGTACACGCGCAGCACCTGACGCACACTCGTGTACACGCGCAGCACCAGACGCACACTCGTGTACATGCGCAGCACCTGACGCACACTCGTGTACACGCGCAGCACCTGACGCACACTCGTGTACACGCGCAGCACCTGACGCACTCGTGTACACGCGCAGCACCTGACGCACACTCGTGTACACGCGCAGCACTTGACACACACACATATACACGTGCGGCACCTGACACACACACGTAGCATCAGACACAATAAAATAAACATGCAGCACCTGACACACACATACACGTGCGGCACCTGACACACACACACGTAGCATCAGACACAATAAGATAAACATGCAGCACCTGACACACATATACACACGCAGCACCTGACACACACACATATACACGCAGCACCTGACACATACATATACACGCACACCATCAGACACACTAATATACACACGCACCACCTGACACACACATACACACGCAGCACCTTACTCACACACACATGTACACGCGCAGCACCTGAAGCAACACACATGTACACGCGCAGCACCTGACGCACACATGTACACGCGCAGCACCTGACGCACACTCATGTACACGCGCAGCACCTGACGCACACTCGTGTACACGCGCAGCACCTGACGCACACTCGTGTACACGCGCAGCACCTGACGCACACTCGTGTGCACGCGCAGCACCTGACACACTCGTGTACACGCGCAGCACCTGACGCACACTCGTGTACACGCGCAGCACCTGACGCACACTCGTGTACACGCGCAGCACCTGACGCACACTCGTGTACACGCGCAGCACCTGACGCACACTCATGTACACGCGCAGCACCTGACGCACACTCATGTACACGCGCAGCACCTGACGCACACGCGCAGCACCTGACGCACACTCATGTACACGCGCAGCACCTGACGCACACTCATGTACACGCGCAGCACCTGACGCACACTCATGTACACGCGCAGCACCTGACGCACGCAGCACCTGACACAGACATACGTATTCATGCACAGCACCAGACATACACTTGTACACACGCGGAGCACCTGATACACACACATATACACCCGCAACACCTGACACGCACACACACACACACACACACACAGGACCTGACACACACATACACAGGCAGCACCTGACACCACGCACTCACACGTACAAGCAATGCATTTCACGCCTACCTCCAGCCTCAGTCACAGGCTGCTGCCGCCTACCCCCCTCCCTGCATCAGCTGCAAAGGCAGCAAAATATTTTGACCAAAGTCTAAAGGCCCATACACATTAAACAATGTCGATCTGTGAGCGACATCGTCTAATGTTTCCCCCTCCCGGGCCGGCGGCCGACTGTACACACTGAGCGATATGACCGCTCATATCGCTCAGTGACGTCACGCCCCCGCCAGCCCTGCACGAAGGTCGTGGACGACAGTCCACATCCTTCATGCATGCCCTACCGACAGCGACGATCGTTGCCGACCCGCGGGGCCGCGCATTCGTTCGTCGCTGGCAGCATGCACACTTAACGATAAAACGAGCAATGTCGCTCAAGGAGGGGGAAAATGAGCGACGTCGCTCATTAAATCGTTAAGTGTGTACGGACTTTAAACAATTCGGTTTGGTAAATAAAATAATTTTGCACAGAATAGTGATGTTATACGAACATTTTCATTAAACATTTAAAAAATCAAATGTTTATTCTTACAGTGAAATTTTACATTTCTGAATAAAAAAAATAAATTTAAAAAAAGCGATGAAATTCCATAGACAAAAAACCTTACGGTTTCACATGTCCCATTAAGGCTTCTTAGACATGATCGAAATTTCAGAAACCTGTTGTAACTCTTCCACTCAAACTCCAAAAAGCAATGAAATTCCGATCATTAAGGCTGACACCTTAATGGACGTGTTCCTTGCGCAATACAGATATGGTATGCCATCACAGCCTGTGGGTAAGTGCAGATTCAGCACTCTCACAGAGTGACATTGCTGTCACTCACACAATGGTGGAGCTGCTAATTCACAGATTTGTGTGCTCATTGGAATACACACATGCAGTCTATGCAACTGAAGGTCTGAGCGGAAGACAAAGCTGCTCGGATGAGGTAAGAGTGTTGTTGGTTGGAGGGAGGAGACAGCATTGTGGATGGGGGAACAAAAGTGTGTGGCTAGAGGGAAGACTAAGCAGCACTAATGGGGGGGACAAAGAAACACAGGGGATAATTCAGACTGCAGCGATCGCAGTCTGAATTAGTTTGTGGGGTGTGAATGCACAATGGCTGCACTGTGCGTGCGTACCCGGGAGCGCAGCGGGGGGAGGGGAGGGCCTGACATGCTGGGCGGACTAGCCCTGTGCTGGGCGTCACATTGCATGTCAGAGTAAATGATTGTAGATGTGCTAAATTTGGCACATCTACAATCAACTGAGCAGCACTGAGCAGCACAGAGAGAAGGAAACGGTGGTACAGACAAGGCACAGGTGGGGAAAGGCAGATGGTACAGATAAATTAGTACAGACTAGCACAGATGGGAGAACACAGCAGTAGGGATTGGGGAAGACAGAGCAGCATGGGGGTGTAGGGGAAGTAAGTGTAGATGCATAGACCGTAGATGTGGTATTATAGTTTTAGCAATTAACCAAGATGTTTGAGGGAGCTAAATGTGTATTCTAAATGAGATGGATGTATGGAGTTAGAAGGATGTTGTAACAAGGTGGGATTGTTGTGACTGAATGGGATGGTTGTGAGGACTGTGTGGGATGGGAGCACCACATAACTGCTCAGACCTTCAGTTGCATAGACTGCATGTGTGTATTCCAATGAGCACACAAATCTGTGAATTAGCAGCTCCACCATTGTGTGAGTGACAGCAATGTCACTCTGTGAGAGTGCTGAATCTGCACTTACCCACAGGCTGTGATGGCATACCATATCTGTATTGCGCAAGGAACACGTCCATTAAGGTGTCAGCCTTAATGATCGGTATTTCATTGCTTTTTGGAGTTTGAGTGGAAGAGTTACAACAGGTTTCTGAAATTTCGATCATGTCTAAGAAGCCTTAATGGGACATGTGAAACCGTAAGGTTTTTTGTCTATGGAATATATATATAATTATAAAGCATGCCCAAAGGGACATGAGTATACTGGGTCCTAGAGTCAAAGATATGTCGATTTCTGCTTGACGTGTCCTGTAGAATATATATTGGACAGATGATGCCGACTTAAGAGGCATATGGAAGGCTGATGATTGAGTGGAGAAAGGTTCTCGGGCCTGGTCTCCACAGCTATAGTGGGTAATTCTGCTAGTTTGCCCTATATTCCTGCACAGCCTAGGAAAGCACGACATTATTAAATGCAGCTTTCGAATAAAGAAACAAGAAAGTCTGAGGTGCATTCTTTCTTGTCAGAGCCGGGGGCAGAGGAAAAGAAGCTGTACAACACAGCTAGTCCCCAGGAACAGAAGTCCTCCCCGGCCTCTACAAAAATCCACTGAATGTCGCTGGGGTTCCATAGGCGGAGCTAGGCCCGGTGGGGACACGCCTTCGTAAGTTCAGCCACAAGTGGGTTCACTCCCTGTTAGATCACTGGGCAATAGAAATTGTGTCACAGGATTACAGGCTGGACTGTGAGAAGATGCATCCTCACCGATGGCCCGGCGGGCTTCCCCCCAAGAGAGGGAGCCAGTGTTAACTGCAATTCACAAATTGTATCTTCAACAGGTGGTGGTCAAGGGTCCCCTCCTTAAACAAGAGGGTGTTATTATTCAACCATGTTGTAATCCCGAAACCAGACGGTTCGGTTAGACCCATATTTAATTAAAATCCCTGAACATATACCTGAAAAGGTTCAAGTTCAAGATGGAATCGCTAAGAACGGTCATTGCAAGCCTGAAAAGGGGGAGACTTTATCGTGAATCGGGACATAAGGGATGCATACCTTCAGGTCCCCATTTATCCACCTCATCAGGCGTACCTCAGAATTGCGGTACGGGATTGTCATTACCAATTTCACCAAGGTATTGGCGGATATGATGGTGCTCATGCGGAAGCAAGGTGTCACTATTATCACATACTTGGATGATCTCCTCATAAAAACGAGATCAAGAGAGCAGTTGACGGACAGCGTATCACTTTCTCTGGAAGTGAAACGGCAACACGACTGGATTCTATATATTCCGAAGTCGCAGTTGGTTCCTACAGCTCATCTGCCTCGCCTAGGCATGATCCTAGACACAGACCAGAAAAGGGTTTATCTCCCGATAGAGAGAGCTCAGGAGCTCATGACACTGGTCAGGAATCTATTGAAAACCAAAACAGGTGTCAGTGCATCACTGCACTCGAGTCCTGGGAAGGATGGTGGCATCATACGAGGCCATCCCCTTCGGCAGGTTCCATGCGAGGACCTTCCAATGGGACTTACTAGACAAGTGGTCCAGATCACATCTTCAGATGCATCGGTTAATCACCCTATCCCCTAGGGCCAGGGTGTCTCTCCTGTGGTGGCTGCGGAGTGCTCACCTTCTCGAGGGCCGCAGATTCGGCATTCAGGACTGGGTCCTGGTTACCACGGATGCAAGCCTCCGAGGGTGGGGGGCAGTTACACAGGGAAGAAATTTCCAAGGTTTGTGATCAAGTTAACAGACTTGCCTTCACATCAATATCCTGGAACTATTGGGCCATATACAATGCCCTAAGTCAAGCGGATATCCTACTTCGCGACCAACCGGTTCTGATCCAATCAGACCGGAGGGGCTCATGTAAACCGCCAAGGCGGCACAAGGAGCAGGGTGGTGAGGGTAGAAGCCACCAGAATTTTTAGCTGGGCGGAGAATCAAATAAGCGCACTGTCAGCAGTGTTCATTCCGGGAGCGACCTCCACCCGGGAGAGTGGGGACTTCATCAGGAAGTCTTCACGCAGTTTGCAAATTGATGGGAACTGCCTCAGGTGGACTTGATGGCGTCAAACCTCAATAAAAAGCTAAAAAAGGTTTTCCGCCAGGTCAAGGGACCCTCAGGTGATAGCTGTGGTCGCACTAGTAACACCGTGGGTGTTCCAGTCGGTCTAGGTATTCCCTCCTCTTCCTCTCATACCCAAGGGCTGAGAATTGTAATAAAAGGAGGAGGGAGAACAATATTCTTTGCTCCGGATTGGCCAAGAAGAACTTGGTACCCAGAACTACAAGAAATGATCTCAGAGGACCCATGGCCTCTGCCGCTCCGACAGGACCTGCTGCTGCAGGGGCCCTGTCTGTTCCAACACTTACCGCGGCTGCGTTTGACGGCATGGCGGTTAAACGCCAGATCCTAATGGAAAAAGGCATTCCAGATGAAGTCATTCCTACGCTGATAAAAGCTAGGAAGGATGTGACAGCAAAACATTATCACCGCATATGGCGAAAATATGTTGCTTGGTGTGAGGCCAGGAAGGCCCCAACAGAGGAATTTCAGCTGGGTCGTTTTCTGCACTTCCTACAGTCAAGGGTGACTATGGGCCTCAAATTGGGTTCCATTAAGGTCCAGATTTCGGCTCTGTCGATTTTCTTCCAAAAAGAACTGGCTTCACTGCCTGAAGTTCAGACGTTTGTTAAGGGAGTGCTGCGTATTCAGCCCCCTTTTGTGCCACCAGTGGCACCTTGGGATCTCAACGTTGTGATGGATTTCCTAAAATCACATTGGTTTGAGCCACTTAAGACCGTGGAGTTAAAATATCTCACGTGGAAGGTGGTCATGCTGTTGGCCTTGGCTTCGGCCAGGCGGGTGTCAGAATTGGCGGCTTTGTCGTGTAAAAGCCCATATCTGATTTTCCATATGGACAGGGCAGAATTGAGGACTCGTCCTCAATTCCTTCCTAAGGTGGTATCGGCGTTTCATTTGAACCAACCTATTGTGGTGCCTGCGGCTACTCGGGACTTGGAGCATTCCAAGTTGCTGGATGTAGTCCGGGCCCTGAAAATCTATGTTTCCAGGACGGCTGGAGTCAGAAAAACTGACACGCTATTTATCCTGTATGCACCCAACAAACTGGGTGCTCCTGCTTCAAAGCAGACTATTGCTCGTTGGATCTGTAGCACGATTTAACTTGCACGTTCTGCGGCTGGACTGCCGCATCCTAAATCAGTGAAAGCCCCTTCCACGAGGAAGGTGGGCTCTTCTTGGGCGGCTGCCCGAGGGGTCTCGGCTTTACAACTTTGCCGAGCTGCTACTTGGTCGGGTTCAAACACTTTTGCAAAATTCTACAAGTTTGATACCCTGGCTGAGGAGGACCTTGAGTTTGCTCATTCGGTGCTGCAGAGTAATCCGCACTCTCCCACCCGTTTGGGAGCTTTGGTATAATCCCCATGGTCCTTACGGAGTACCCAGCATCCACTAGGACGTCAGAGAAAATAAGAATTTACTCACCGGTAATTCTATTTCTCGTAGTCCGTAGTGGATGCTGGGAGCCCGTCCCAAGTGCGGACTCTCTGCAATACATGTATATTGTTATTGCTTAACTAAAGGGTTATTGTTATGAGCCATTTTTGAATGAGGCTCAGTTATTGTTCATACTGTTAACTGGGTATAGTTATCACAAGTTGTACGGTGTGATTGGTGTGGCTGGTATGAGTCTTACCCTGGATTCCAAATCCTTTCCTAGTAATGTCAGCTCTTCCGGGCACAGTTTCCCTAACTGAGGTCTGGAGGAGGGGCATGGAGGGAGGAGCCAGTGCACACTAGATATAGTACCTAATCTTTCTTTTAGAGTGCCCAGTCTCCTGCGGAGCCCGTCTATACCCCATGGTCCTTACGGAGTACCCAGCATCCACTACGGACTACGAGAAATAGAATTACCGGTGAGTAAATTCTTATTTTACTTAAGATTGTATATATCAAACATGTGGTCTGCTATTACTGTAATACAAATATCTAATAAAATAATGACACTGCGGCTAGTGGGGGGCGTGGTCTAACTGCATATGGAGAAGGACGGGTGCCTACTAACTCCTTAGCCCTATTATCCTGCCTTAACCTCCTGCAGCCCGCGGTGGAAGCCCATGATTGGAGGGGCGTGTGGCTAAGTGCTCCCTGCTCCTGGTGTTCGGGGAGTGGGCTCCCGTTTGTCCAACTGCCTCCTGCAATCCCCATTTACAGCGGGGCAGCCCCAGCTGCATGTGTCCGGCCGGCACCATCTTGGATCCGGGGACGCTCTGCCTGGCTCTCGTTCCCCTCACTGGCCTGTCTCCTACCCGCCGGCTTGTGCTCGGAGTGCTGCCGGACTCCTGAGGATCTGTGTGACGGCCCAGATCTGTCCTCCCCTTCTGGATCCCGCAGGTGCGTGGTGTGCGGGCGCCTGGTGATCCCTATAACCGTCTTGGAGGGGGTGAGCTGTGCGGCTGCTGCAGCTGTTTCCCCTGCTCCTGTCAGCGTTGGTGGGAGGGAGGCTCCTGTACACCCAGCCCTATACATACATGGCTGTGCTCTCCATGTGCTGTGGGACTGGCTGTGCCTGCGGCTCTCTTTAAAAACAACTATACTGCCTGCTGCCTTCACTGACCCTGCACCTGTGGTGGGTAGCGGAGCCCTGTCCCCTGGCTAGGCATTGGATCCTGGAAGTGAGGAAGAGGATATTATTACAGCTGCACTGGCTCTTTTTCCCTCTCCCCATTTACTATATTCATTGTGACTGTTCCTATTTTTTTTTTTGGCTTTGCAGTACATTGCGCCTCCCTCTCTGGTGAAATATATACTCCTGCCTTGCTTATTTTTCATAACTGAGACTGATGGTCTGGAGGTGGGGCACTTCTGCCGCAGCTCCTCTCCATCTTTCCCGGAAATGGCTGAGTCCCCAGAGGTCACTATGACGCAGCTCCTGCAGACTATCACTGAAAAACGCCTGACTGATAAAGTCGCTGAAGTGCAAAACGATGTCTCCTTTAAGGATATACAGAAATTAAGGGACCGGATGGGAGATACAGAGAACCGCATTTCCACACTGAAAGATTCCTATAGACCCCTCCCTAACCGCCTGTCTACTTTGGAATCTCAAATGTCTGCATGCCAGCTTAAACTGACTGATATTGAGGGGCGACTCTGCAGAATTAATGTCCTAACGGAGAAGGCTGAGGGTTCGGAGCCTGAACACTTTCTTGAATTCTGGCTATTATCTTTGTTTGGGAAGGATTCCTTTACCCCACAGACACAGTGCCTACTCGCCCACTGCCCCCTGGAGCACAACCCCCGGACATTTATAGCTAAATTTCTGCACTACAAGGATCGGGATGCTGTTCTCGGTCTTGCTAGACTACAGGGTCCTTTGGAACATGGTGGTCAACGGGTGGATGCTTTTCAGGACTTTTCGGCCGAAGTGCAGAAATCTCGCTCGCAATTCACGCAAGTAAAACGACTTCTGTGAACCCTGCAATTACAATACTTGATGCTTTTTCCTGCCCGTCTTCTAAGAGGTGTCAGCCAGGATCGACTTGCAATCGGTCCCGCGGGCTGCCCCGCCCTGATGTTGGACTCGCACATTTTTGTTGTTTTGGTTCAGTATATTTCTGTACTATGCGGGGGATATATCATTAATATGCCCCTGCAGTGCTTTTGGAGTTTGCAGAGGTCTGTTTTTCTGGTTCTCCTACGAGATTGTGTGCACACGCCCGCTCAATTCATGACGTCAGTCCTCGACGGATCGTCCATTGATATATCTGCCGATCAATTGATCGGCAGATATATCTATCAGTGTGTACCCACCTTTAGGCTTGCATGTTTATGCAGGATTTTCCTTCTATGCCGGTCACCTGTGTTGGAGATATCAATACTGTAATGAATGAATCCTTAGGCAGGTTGGCAGCCTGCTTCCTTGTGTGTGCCAGGGCACGATACAGCCTTTGCGAGATTTTAATTGCTGCATTGGGTTTGGTTGATGTTTGGCGCCTGCGTTCCCTTCTGTAACATGTTTTTCCTATTTTTCTAGCGCACATGGGTTATTTTTGTGTTTATAAAGATATAGGATTTGGGTGGACTGCGCACAGAAGTGTGCTAGCGTTATGGGGAGTGCTGCTGGTGTTTAACAAGTTGGTCCTACTTGTTAGGATAATGATGCAAAGGTAAAGAATTTTCACACTGCGCTCACCCCCGGTTTTAGATTTGTATGTATCTATACTGGTGTAATAAATGGTGAGATGCTTAATTGAGTTTCAAGGTGATGTTTATTATAAATACATTAAATGATAGTCCCGAATTAATATGATTGCACTCTACTTGGCTGTGTTAAGCCTTCTTGCCAGTTGTGCATGAGCACGCTTGATTTAAGTATATTTGGATGAAGTCCATATATAATGAATTTATGAAAAAAGAAAAAATGGAAAAAATGGAAAAAAATGGAAAAATAAAAAAATGAAAAAATGAATGAATGAAAAAAACGAAGGGAAAATGAAAACGGAGAAAATGTCTATTTGATTTATTTCAGGCCGCGGCGTCCCGCTGGTATGAAATGAGTGCACTTGTTTAAAATGACATTCTGCTACTGACAAGTAAGCAGCAGTGGAGAGTGCGTGAGAAAGAAAAGGGGACTCCGGACTGGTCTGCCTCCCCCTGCTTCTGCCGCCGTCACTGTGACTGTGTTCTGTCACAGGTCGGAGGCTTGTCAGCCTGGGTTCGGTGCCTGTCTTGGAGGGGGAGATGCACGCACTGCGACCACTCCCAGAGTGGTTCGTTGCCGCACTTCCCCCGCCTACAGAGACTCACCTTAGATCTCCTTCTCCACTGCTGGATGTGTCAGCGGCAGGCTGTCTCCTCGATGCTTAGCCGTCGTCCGTGATCTGCAGAAATGCTCCAACGCGTTTCGGCCCTTGGGGGCCTTCCTCTGGGAGAAAAAGTGTATACACTTTTTCTCCCAGAGGAAGGCCCCCAAGGACTGAAACGCGTTGGAGCATTTCCCTTACACCATCCACAACAGCTACACGATCGAGCAGAAGGAGCGGAACAAGAGACAGAACCCGGTCACGTGACTGAAGACCAGGAAGTGTCTGCAGATCACGGACGACGGCTAAGCATCGAGGAGACAGCCTGCCGCTGACACATCCAGCAGTGGAGAAGGAGATCTAAGGTGAGTCTCTGTAGGCGGGGGAAGTGCGGCAACGAACCACTCAGAGTGGTCGCAGTGCGTGCATCTCCCCCTCCAAGACAGGCACCGAACCCAGGCTGACAAGCCTCCGACCTGTGACAGAACACAGTCACAGTGACGGCGGCAGAAGCAGGGGGAGGCAGACCAGTCCGGAGTCCCCTTTTCTTTCTCACGCACTCTCCACTGCTGCTTACTTGTCAGTAGCAGAATGTCATTTTAAACAAGTGCACTCATTTCATACCAGCGGGACGCCGCGGCCTGAAATAAATCAAATAGACATTTTCTCCGTTTTCATTTTCCCTTCGTTTTTTTCATTCATTCATTTTTTCATTTTTTTATTTTTCCATTATTTTTCCATTTTTTCTTTTTTCATAAATTCATTATATATGGACTTCATCCAAATATACTTAAATCAAGCGTGCTCATGCACAACTGGCAAGAAGGCTTAACACAGCCAAGTAGAGTGCAATCATATTAATTCGGGACTATCATTTAATGTATTTATAATAAACATCACCTTGAAACTCAATTAAGCATCTCACCATTTATTACACCAGTATAGATACATACAAATCTAAAACCGGGGGTGAGCGCAGTGTGAAAATATTTTTGTGTTTAGATATGGCCCTACTCTACCGTTCATTGTTTCCCTCTGTGTCAGTTATTGATTATTTGCCTCTTTTTCAGATCATTCTCCTGTTTATTTATCTTTGAGCTTAAGCCTCCTAGAGGGACAAGTTTTTGGATGTTTAATCCCTTCTGGTTGACACAGCATCTGAACTCTTGGCGCTTTGGGAGGAATTCTTTGTTAATAATCCTATAGAAGGGGGGGAGGGGTGTTAATTTGGGACACATTTAAGGCTGCTTTGCGTGGCTCGCTGATTTCGCGGGTGGCCCCGTTGGAGGTTTTTAACCGTAGAGTTGAGGAGGCGTTTGAGAGACGGAGTGCAGAGCTTGAACAAATTTATTAAAACACTGGCTTACCTGCGGACAGAGTGGAGTGGCTCATTGTTCACAAACAATGGACTGATCTGCTCCTTGACAAATCCAAACGGCGACTGTTCTTTCGAGCCCATGACTTCTACAACCAAGGTGACCGCAATGGTAAATTTCCTGCTTATTTAGCCAGGGATGCCCCCCCCACGCCATTGTGCATAGCTTACGACAGACTGACGGTATGGTATCTGTGGGTACCCCTCTTGTAGCAGCCCGCTTTTACGAACATTTTTAGGTCCTGAGTGAATTGTTCTGCTGCAGAGTTATCAGCTTATTTAGCTGGTATTGCGCTCTCTTGTTTGTGTACTGATTCCCAACAATCCTTGGAGGGCCCCTTTACATTGGAGGAGGATGTGCATGCCATTCAATCCTTTCCCAATAATGAAACTTCGGCTGTAGATGGTCTCCCTATTGAATTATACAAGACGCATATAGATTTCTTTGCTCCAAAATTTTTGATGCTATTTAATTCACTGTTGGAGGGCGGCTCCCTTCCTTCCTCCATGGCGGAGGCGTTGATGGTGTTGATACCCAAGCCGGGTAAGGACCATCCTATCTACCTACTGTCCACGAATATAAAAAATAGGATTTTAATAACCTACCAGTAAATCCTTTTCTCGTAGTCTGTAGAGGATGCTGGGGTCCACATTAGTACCATAGGGTATAGACGGGTCCCTTGGGAACCATGGGCACTTTAAGAGTTTAATAGTATGGGCTGGCTCCTCCCTCTATGCCCCTTCTACCAGACTCAGTCTAGAAACGGTGCCCAGGGAGATAGACATACTTCGAGAGAAGGAAGTACACAGATAGTGGCGAGATTCACACCAGCTCACACAACAACAGAAAGCCAAGCTAACCAGCTTGAAACAATTCAGCAACGGCTGAACAACAGTACTTAACCAAGTAACAAAATGCAGGAAAACGAAGAGCTGGGCGTACTACGAGAAAAGGATATACTGGTAGGTAATTAAAATCCTATTTCTCTTATGTCCTAGAGCAGGGGTGGGGAACCTTTTTTCTACCGAGGGCCATTTGGATATTTATAAAATCCTTCGGGGGCCATACAAAAATTCTCAACTTAAAAAATTACCCTGCCCCCCAGTAGGTCTGCCCCTTAGAGGGTGTGGCCAATTAAAATGGGACGTGATACACATATGCCCCCAATAGTGCAGTGCCAGATCCACAATTGCCCCCACAGTGCCAGGTATACAAATGCCCCCACAGTGCCAGGTATACAAATGCACCTCACAGTGCCAGGTATACAAATGCACCTCACAGTGCCAGGTATACAGATGCCCCTCACAGTGCCAGGTATACAGATGCCCCCACAGTGCCAGGTATACAGATGCCCCCACAGTGCCAGGTATACAGATGCCCCCACAGTGCCAGGTATACAAATGACCCTCACAGTGCCAGGTATACAGATGCCCCCACAGTGCCAGGTATACAAATGCCCCTCACAGTGCCAGGTATACAGATGCCCCCCACAGTGCCAGGTATACAGATGCCCCCCACAGTGCCAGGTATACAGATGCCCCCACAGTGCCATGTATACAGATGCCCCCACAGTGCCATGTATACAGATGCCCCCACAGTGCCAGGTATACAGATGCCACTGACAGTGCCAGGTATACAAATGCCCCCACAGTGCCAGGTATACAAATGCCCCCACAGTGCCAGGTATACAAATGCCCCCACAGTGCCAGGTATACAAATGCCCCCACAGTGCCAGGTATACAGATGCCCCTCACAGTGCCAGGTATACAGATGCCCCTCACAGTGCCTGGTATACAGATGCCCCCCACAGTGCCAGGTATACAGATGCCCCCACAGTGCCAGGTATACAGATGCCCCCACAGTGCCATGTATACAGATGCCCCCACAGTGCCATGTATACAGATGCCCCCACAGTGCCAGGTATACAGATGCCCCCACAGTGCCAGGTATACAGATGCCCCCACAGTGCCAGGTATACAGATGCCACTGACAGTGCCAGGTATACAGATGCCCCCACAGTGCCAGGTATACAAATGCCCCCACAGTGCCAGGTATACAAATGCCCCCACAGTGCCAGGTATACAGATGCCCCTCACAGTGCCAAGTATACAGATGCCCCTCACAGTGCCAAGTATACAGATGCCCCTCACAGTGCCAGGTATACAAATGCCCCTCACAGTGCCAGGTATACAAATGCCCCCCACAGTGCCAGGTATACAGATGCCCCCCACAGTGCCAGGTATACAGATGCCCCCCACAGTGCCAGGTATAAAGATGCCGCCACAGTGCCAGATATACAGATGCCCCCACAGTGCCAGGTATACAGATGCCCCCTACAGTGCCAGGTATAAAGATGCCCCCCACAGTGACTGGTATACAGATGCCCCCACAGTGCCAGGTATACAGATGCCCCTCACAGTGCCAGGTATACAGATGCCCCTCACAGTGCCAGGTATACAGATGCCCCTCACAGTGCCAGGTATACAGATGCCCCTCACAGTGCCAGGTATACAGATGCCCCTTACAGTGCCAGGTATACAGATGCCCCTTACAGTGCCAGGTATACAGATGCCCCTCACAGTGCCAGGTATACAGATGCCCCTCACAGTGCCAGGTATACAGATGCCCTCACAGTGCCAAGTATACAGATGCCCCTCACAGTGCCAAGTATACAGATGCCCCTCACAGTGCCAGGTATACAAATGCCCCCTACAGTGCCAGGTATACAGATGCCCCCACAGTGCCAGGTATACAGATGCCCCCACAGTGCCAGGTATACAGATGCCCCCTACAGTGCCAGGTATACAGATGCCCCCTACAGTGCCAGGTATAAAGATGCCCCCACAGTGCCAGGTATACAGATGCCCCCACAGTGCCAGGTATACAGATGCCCCCACAGTGCCAGGTATACAAATGCCCCTCACAGTGCCAGGTATACAGATGCCCCCACAGTGCCAGGTATACAGATGCCCCCACAGTGCCAGGTATACAGATGCCCCCCACAGTGCCAGGTATACAGATGCCCCCACAGTGCCAGGTATACAAATGTCTCTCACAGTGTCAGGTATACAATTGCCTCTCACAGTGCCAGGTATACAGATGCCCCCCCCTCCCCCCCGTGCTGCTTACCATTGCTTCTTTCGGCGGGACACGGAGGAGAGCGCGGCTATGTTGGGCGGCAGCGTGTAGGACTTGAAACCAGCCGCCGGTTCGAGAGTCAATCAGAGCTCGCGGACCGGCAGCCGTGGCTCCTGATTGGCTGCCGGTCCGCGAGCTGATTGGTTCACGAACCGGCGGCTGGTTTCTAGTCCTACACACCGCCGCCGCCACCCACCGCGCTCTCCTCCCGAGTCCCTGTCCTGACAGCTGAGACACGCTGCCGCCGGACTGAGTGGCGGCGTGTCTCACAGGGAAGCGGGTGGGCCGGAGCAAACGGCTACGCGGGCCTTATACGGCCCGCAGGCCGGAGGTTCCCCACCCCTGTCCTAGAGGATGCTGGGGTCCACATTAGTACCATGGGGATGGACCAAAGCTCCCAGAACCGGAGGGAAAGAGCGGAGGCTCCTGCAGAACTGATTGACCAAACTTTAGGTCTTCAGAGGCCAAAGTATCGAACTTGTAGAACTTAGCAAACATGTTCGACCCTGACCAAGTAGCTGCTCGGCAAAGTTGTAAAGCCGAGACACCCCGGGCAACCGCCCAGGAAGAACCCACTTTACGAGTAGAGTAGGCCTTAACAGATTTTGGACACGGCTTATTCCTGCCGTAGAATAAGCATGATCCAGTGAGAAATTGTCTGCTCGGAAGCAGGACACCCCACCTTGTGGGGATCATACAGGACAAACAGAGCGTCCGACTTTCTGTGACGAGAAGTTCTCTTCACCTAAATCTTCAAAGCGCTCACAACATCCAAGGACTTTGAGGTAATTGAGTCAGTAGCCACCGGCACCACAATAGGTTGGTTGATATGAAAAGCCGACACGACCTTCGGAAGAAATTGCTGACGCGTCCTGAGCTCAGCTCTATCTTTATGGAAATTCAAGTAGGGGCTCTTGCAGGACAATGCCCCCAATTCTGACACACGACTAGCAGATGCTAACGCCTTCCAAGTAAGAAACTTGACATCAACCTCCTGTAAAGGCTCAAACCAATCCGACTGCAGGAACTGCAGCACCACATTAAGATCCCAAGGTGCCGTAGGAGGCACAAAGGGAGGCTGGATGTGCAGAACCCCTTTCAAGAAAGTCTGAACCTCAGGTTTTTCTGGAAGAAAATGGACAAGGCCGAAATCTGGACTTTTATGGAGCCCAAGCGCAGGCCCACATCCACACCTGCTTGCAAAAAGAGGAGAAACCGCCCTAGTTGAAACTCCACCTTTGGAAACTTCTTGGATTCACACTAAGACACGTACTTTTTCCAAATTCGATGGTAATGTTTAGACGTTACTCCTTTCCTAGCCTGTATTAGTGTAGGAATAGCCTTGTTCGGAATACCCTTCTGAGCTAAGATCTGGTGTTCAACCTCCATGCCGTAAAACGTAGCCATGGTAAGTCTTGATAAGCAAACGGCCCCTATTGCCGAAGGTCCTCGCGAAGAGGAACAGGCCTAGGATCTTCCAGCTGTAACTCCAGAAGATCCGCGTACCAAGCCCTTTTTGGTCAGTCCAGAGCAATGAGGATCGCCTGAACTCTTGTTCTTTTTAACAGTTTGAGAATCCTTGTGATGAGTGGAAGTGGAGGGAACACATACACTGACACATACACTGACTTGAACACCCACGGAGTCACCAGGGCGTCCACTGCCACTGTCTGTGGGTCTCTCGACCTGGAACAGTACCTCCGAAGCTTCTTGTTGAGGCGGGAGGCCATCATGTCTATTTGAGGTACACCCCAAAGACCTGTCACCTCCGCGAACACCTCCGGGTGGAGGCCCCATTCTCCTGGATGGAGATAGTGTCTGCTGAGGAAGTCCACTTCCCAGTTAACCACTCCTGGAATGAAGATTGCTTACAGCGCCACTGCATGCTTTTCTGCCCAGAGGAGGATTCTTGTTACCTCTGACATTGCAGCTCTGCTCTTTGTTCCGCCCTGTCGGTTTATGTAGGCCACCGTCGTTACATTGTCCGACGGAACCTGAATGGCCTGATCTTTTAGAAGATGTGCTGCTTGTAGAAGACCGTTGCACACAGCCCTTAGTTCCAGAATGTTTATCGGAAGGATGGATTCCAGACTTGACCACTTTCCTTGAAAGCTTTCCCCTTGGGTGACTGCTCCCCAACCTCTGAGACTTGCACCTGTGGTTAGAAGGATCCAATTCTGAATCCCTAACCTGCGGCCATTGAGAAGGTGAGAAGTTTGCAGCCACCAGAGGAGAGAAATTCTCGCTTTCGGCGACAGACGTATCCTCTGGTGCATGTGAAGATGAGACCCTGACCATTTGTCCAGGAGATCCAGTTGGAAGGACCGTGCATGAAATCTTCCGTACTGTAGAGCCTCGTAGGAGGCACCCATCTTCCCCAGAAGGCGAATGCCTTCAGGACATCCCAGACCATTATTTGTATTACCAATGCCGGCAGAAACGCCCTCTGTACTTCCGTGTCGAGGATCAACCCCAGGAAGCACAGTCTCCTTGTTGGCTCCAAATGCGACTTTGGAAGGTTCAGGATCCATTCATGATCCTGGAGCAGTCGAGTTGAGAGAGCAATGCTCTGTAACAGCTTCTCCCTGGAAGACGCTTTTATCAGCAGATCATCCAGATAAGGAATTATGTTCACACCCTGCTTGCGGAGGAGTAGCATCATCTCCGCCATGACCTTGGTGAACACCCGCGGTGCCGTGGAGAGGCCAAACGGCAGTGCCTAGAACTGATAGTGACAGTCCAGCAGCGCAAATTTTTGATAAGCCTGGTGAGGCGGCCAAATCGGAATGTGAAGGTACGCATCTTTGATATCTAGGGATACCAGAAATCCACCCTCCTCCAGACCTGAGATCACCGCTCTCAGAGACTCCATCTTGAATTTAAATTCCCTCAAATAAGGGTTCAATGACTTTAGTTCAATATTGGCCTGACCGAACCGTCCGGTTTCGGTACCACAAACAGGTTTGAGTAATAACCCATGTTTGTTAGGTGAGGTGGAACTGGAACAATGACATTTGTCTTTAGCAATTTTTTAATGGCTTCCTGTAGGATAGCACTAAGCCTGATTTGAAGAATCTGTGAGGTGGGAGTTCTTGAAACTACAGTCTGTACCCCTTGGTAACAATATCTTGTACCCAGGGGTCCAGACATGATGACGCTCAGATGTGACTGAACTTTCTTAGTCTTGCTCCCACCTGCCGGATCTCCAGGCTGGGAGCTCCATCATCATGCCGAGGACTTTTGATAAGCAGAACCAGGTTTCTGTTCCTGGGAACCTGTTGATGCAGGTTTTCTAGATTTCCCCCAACCTCCTCTAAAGAAAGTGGAAGGGGGTTTGGACTTTTTTACTTTCGCGGTTCGAAAGGACTGCATTGTAGACATAGGATAAGATTTCCTAGTCGGTGGTGTTGCTGAGGGAAGAAAGGTTGACTTACCCGCAGCTGCCGTGGAGACCCAGACATCTAATGCTTCCCCAAACAGAGCCTGACCTGTGAAGGGTAGGTTCTCCACACTTTGCTTGGATTCAGCATCCGCAGACCATTGGCGCAGCCAGAGTCCCCTGCGTGCCGAGACAGCCATGGAAGAAGCCCTCGCATTAAGATGGCCAAGGTCCTTCATGGCCTCGACCAAGAAACCTGCAGAATCCTTTATGTCACGTAAAAACAATTCAATGTCACTTCTATCCATAGAATCTAATTCCTCTAGTAATGTGCCTGACCACTTTACTATGGCCTTAGAAATCCACGCACAAGCAATAGTGGGTCTTAAAGCTACGCCAGTAGCTGTGTATAGTGATTTGAGCGTAGTCTCAATCTTGCGGTCAGCCGGCTCTTTTAAAGCTGTGGACCCAGGGACAGGTAAAACTACCTTTTTAGACAACCTAGATACAGAAGCGTCTACTACAGGCGGGTTTTCCCACTTTTTCCTGTCCTTCTCAGGAAAAGGAAAAGCAACGAGAACCCTTTTTGGGATTTGGAACTTTTTGTCCGGGGTTTCCCAGGATTTTTCAAACAATGCGTTTAATTCCTTAGATGAAGGGAAGGCAAGAGAGGTTTCTTATTTTCTGTAAAGTAAGCCTCCTCTACCTGTTCAGGTACCTTATCAGTAATGTGTAAAATGTCCCTAATAGCCTCAATCATGAGTTGCACCCCCTTAGCTAGAGATGCCTCTCCCCCTGTATATCCCCATCACCGTCCCCTGCATCAGAGTCGGTATCCGTGTCAGCATGCATTATCTGGGCAAGAGCACGCTTCTTTGGGTATATAATGTGGGCTTTAGATGAGGTAGTGGGAGCTGAATACGACAAAACCTCAACAGACTTCCTTAAAACCTGTGTTTCAGTCTCATTTTGAGCCATCCGAGATGAAATCTGGGATATCATTCCCCTAATAGAATCCACCCATGGGGGTTCGGATTCAGAAAGCGGACAAAGAACCTGGCATTCCTGAGTACATGGAATAGACTCTTCAGGAGAAGATACACACTCTGCAGCACAAGATACAGAGTTCCTAGACATGCTTATGTGAGATATATAAACACACACACACACACACACACACACACACACACACACACACACACACACACCCAGGAAAATGGAGAGACAGTTTTCCCCAGAGTATCTTCAGAAAGTCACAGAGTATAAGGAGTCAGCCACACAGTGCCCCAGTAGGCAGTTAATACAATAAACAGCCGGCGCTGACTGAGTAACCTTAATAGGATTAAACAGCTATGATAACACTCTTCCCCCCGGTCTATAACACCCTGGTACCGCAGAGGTGTAGCTGGAGTTATGTGGAGGGCAGCGCTCCCTGTTAGCGTCTCTTCAGTGTGATCTGCAGCGAGAAAATGGCGCTGGTGAGTGCTGGATCCGGTCTGAGAAGCACCACCCCCTGTAATGGCAGCCACCCTTGTGCCGACCATTCCCTCCGGCAACCCGCATCACTGGCCCCCGGCGTCATACTCACCACTCTTCTATCTTCTGGCTTTGTTAGGGGGTGGTGGCCGTGCTGCGGGAGTGAGCCGTCGCCTCGTTGGCTTGCGATCAACACCCTCAGGAGCTCAGTGTCCTGTCAGCGGAGACAGAGAATCATTAACCTCTAGGCTTGGTTCCTACTCCCCCCCCCCCCTAAGTCCCATGAAGCAGGGAGGCTGTTGCCAGCAGCCTGCCTTTACCTAACTCTTTTAAAAAACAATAAAATTAGAAAAACTCCTAGGAGCTCCCCTAGCTGTGACCGGCTCCTACGGGCACATTTTCTAAACTGAGTCTGGTAGGAGGGGCATAGAGGGAGGAGCCAGCCCACACTATTAAACTCAAAGTGCCCATGGCTCCCACGGGACCCGTCTATACCCCATGGTACTAATGTGGACCCCAGCATCCTCTAGGAAGTAAGAGAAATGCTGACAAAGCTGATGGCTCTTCGCCTTAATGCAGTGGTGCTTGAGCTGGTGCACTCAGACCAGACTGGCTTTATCCCTGGCAGGTCGACGCTTATTTACTTATATTCAGTGGGCCAGTGGGGCGATGGACAAAGCGATTATTGTATCATTGGATGCTGCCCATGCTTTTGATTCTATAGAATGGGTTTATCTTTGGGGGGTTTTGTTGAAATTTGGATTGGGCCCTAACTTTCTTGCATGGGTTAAATTGTTGTATTCTGGTCCTGCCGCTAGGATCACTGTTAACGGCTTCACCACTGACTCTTTGACTCTGGGGAGAGGAACCCAGGCAGGGATGCCCTTCGTCCCCCCTGCTTTTTTCTTCCTCGCCATGGAACCACTGGCATGTCGCATATAGGCTTCTCCTGCTGTGCGTGGATTTCAGGTTTGGGATAGAGACAGAGATGCTAAATTCTCTGCCTGCGCTCCTTAGTCTGATGGAAGATTTTGGTCGTTATTCTGGGGTCCACATTAATTGGGATAAATCAGTGGTGTTTCAGTTACTCTCGACTACTTTGCAGCCCTATACCTATGATTTTTCCTTGCGATGGTGCACACAGTTTAAGTACCTTGGCATCCAAGTTACGCACTCCCCTGCCGTCTTTGTTACCCTTAATTTGGCCCCACAGATTGATAATTTACGTAAAAGGGCCCGCATCTGGCAGTCGCTCCCTTTATCTGTTACGGGCAGGGTTAACTGGATTAAAATGGCTGTCCAACCAAAATTTTGGGATATTCTCCAGAATTCCCGTTTATATCCCAGCCTCGCAATTTCAGCTGATTGCTCGCCACATTGCTTCTTTTATTTGGGGTAACAAGCAAGCCCGTATTGCTCTTAAGATGCTATATGGATCCAGATGTGAGGGTGGTTTAGCTTTGCCCGATATGCGCCTGTATTATTTTGCCACTCAGCTGGCTCAACTGGGTGAGTAGGTCACACACGGCGAGTATGGCAACCTTCCGGTGGCCCTTCTGGCCAAGGTGGGTCTCCCTTTTCACCATTGCAGTTCCTGCTGGCCGTACCCCACTGGCCTCCCATCCCCCAATTCTCCAGCAGGCTGATAGAATATGGGTAGCAGTTGAGGATTTGCTGAGGGATCCTACTATTGACCCCTGTTCTTCTATTTGGAATAATAAGATTTTTCCTGAACGTTCTACCCTGGAGGGTCGTTTAGGTTGGGTGTCCTCTGGGGTCTCTGCGCTGGGCCAACTGTATCAGGACGGGATCTTTCACTCTTTTGACTATCTGTCTTCTACTTATGCAATTCCCAGACATTATTTTTACTGCTATCTTCAGCTTCACCACACTGTGGCCCTCATTCCGAGTTGTTCGCTCGGTGTTTTTCATCGCATCGCAGTGAGAATCCGCTTAGTGCGCATGCGCAATGTTCGCACTGCGACTGCGCCAAGTAACTTTACTATGAAGAAAGTAAGTTTACTCACGGCTTTTTCATCGCTCCGACGTTCGCATTGTGATTGACAGGAAATGGGTGTTACTGGGCGGAAACACGGCGTTTTAGAGGCGTGTGGCTGAAAACGCTACCGTTTCCGGAAAAAACGCAGGAGTGGCCGGAGAAACGGTGGGAGTGCCTGGGCGAACGCTGGGTGTGTTTGTGACGTCAGCCAGGAACGAAAAGCACAGAACTGATCGCACAGGCAGAGTAAGTCTGAAGCTACTCAGAAACTGCTAAGTCGTTTGTAATCGCAATATTGCGAATACATCGGTCGCACATTTAAGAAGCTAAGATACACTCCCAGTAGGCGTAGGCTTAGCGTGTGTAACTCTGCTACAATCGCCTTGCGAGCGAACAACTCGGAATGAGGGCCTGTGTCTGCACAGTGGAAGGGCAAAGCTCCACAACTCTCCGAAACCCCTATTCATGCGTTGATCCGCAATAAGCCATGCCGCAAGACAATTTTGGCTGTTTACTCCTCTCTCCTGCCCTTCTCTGGGACAGGTGGTCTGTGTGCGCTTCGAGCCAAATGGGTGACTGATTTGGGGGCATTGGATGATGAGGATTGGGACCATATTGTCAGCTCTCCTAGGCGTGCCACTGCATATGCCAGGTTCCAGCAAGTTCAACTGTATATTCTACATAGGGTCTACTGGACTCCGAGTAGATTGCTACGGCTTGGTGGTTTACTATCAGATGCCTGCCCTAAATGCTTAACAGCAGGGGCTGGTTTCTGGCATCTGCTGTGGCAGTGTCCTCGGGTGTCCTCCTTCTGGGAAAATGCAACTTCAAGTATTCGTATTACGGGTATTCAAATCTCACTTATGTCCCCCCCCCGCATTTGCATGTTTGGTTTGGGACTGGAGGAATCCCTTTCTGCTCACCCCCATTTATATGTCAACAGGCCCGAGTTTGTATAGCCCGTACCCAGATAGGCCCTGACTCACCCTCTCATGCTGCCTGGGTTGCACTGGTTAACACTACACTCTCTCATGAGCGTTTTATGTACACCAAACGCAATTGCGCTGGAATATATGACAAAATCTGGTGTCTCTGGCAGAATTCCAAATTCTGCCTTGAACCTGTTGATTAACTTGTTCTTTATCTGTCTGGCTCTCCCGCCCCTGTCTAGCCACCCCCATGCAAATACTTATAACGTCATAGGGGTATATTGAATTGAAGTCGGATCCATTCCGACATTCATTTGTCGGAATGGATCCGACCTTGGCTATTCAATGCATTCGCAATTCGACTTTAAAAAAAGTCGAATTGAGATGCAGGAGCTTAGACGGGGGAGAGCTGCGGTCAGACGGGGGAGAGCAGTGCTACAGCAGCGGCTGTAGCGCTGCTCTCCCCCGTCTGCCCGCGGCTCTCCCCCGTTTCCCCCCATCACTGCCGCCGCTCACGCCAGCATCCACCCGATTCCAGCAAGCGAGGTCTCGCTTGCTGGAGCCGGGTGGACGCTGCTGTCAGCGGCGGCTGTGACACATCCTCCGCGCTGCTCTCCCCGTCTCTGCTCCCGCATCTCACTTCGACTTTTTTTAAAGTCGAATTGAGATGGTCGAAAAGGGGGCCACAACCGTTTTCGACACAAGCACGCAGCTATTCCGCCGATCCACGTGCTTTTCGACGTGATTCCTCGACTTGTTGAATAATTTGGGGTTAGACTGAATAGGTTGGAACCCCTTTCAACCTAAAAAAGTTGAAAACTGACGTCTTTTCGGCAGACGGCAGCTTTTAACTTCAATTGAATATACCCCATAGTCTACATTGTTGAACAGAATTACCTATAATGCACCACAGCTCTGCCTTTTTGATCCCTATCTTTGTTATTTTTCCTGCATGTATTATTGTCCTATACCTTGTCCTACAGGGGTGTATCGTATTCTATTTTTGACTGCGGTTCTATGCTGCACTTACTACTAGTTTTGATCGCTATACCCGCTGTGCTCTATGTTTTCACTCTTAGGAAATGTAACCATTTGTTTTGTTTGTTCTTTCTAAGTTTTTCGAAAAATACAAAACACCTGATTTAAAAAAAATAATGACACTGCAATATGTTCCACACTTGAGCAATCTGTTCCAATCATACTTAGAGTAGAGTACTCACTTTACATGTATCGCTGTGGATGGTAATAATATTACCACATGCTATTATACTGTGTGGCTGTGGGCTAGATTTATTGAGTAGCTGTTTTTGCAAGCCAGTGAATCTCTGCAGATTTCAGATTTTTGGTAATTTTATTCAGGTCTGGTTTTCTTATTTACATTAATAGAATGTGAGCTTTCTGGTGTTTAAGAAGATTTGATTTGTCTGTAAAACATTTCCCACACTCAGGGCATGTAAATGGTTTCTCACCTGTGTGCAGTCTCTGATGTCTAGCTATATGTGATTTATAAGTAAAACATTTCCCACACTCTGGGCATGGAAATGGTTTCTCACCTGTGTGACTTCGCTGATGTTCAACAAGATGTGATTTCTGTATAAAACATTTCCCACACTCAGAGCATGTAAATGGTTTCTCACCTGTGTGATGTCGCTGATGTACAACAAGATGGGAATTCTGTATAAAACATTTCCCACACTCAGAGCATGGATATGTATTCTCCCCTGTGTGACTTCTCTGATGTTTGACCAGATGGGATTTCGATGTAAAATATTTCCCACACTCCGAGCATGGAAATGGCTTCTCACCTGTGTGATGTCTAACGAAAACTGACTCACGTATAAAACGCTTACCAAATTCAGTACTGGATGATACTGTATCACCTTTATGATCTGTACTGTGTGTAGCAAGACCTGAATTATCAGAACATTCCTCATGATTAAAATGACCAGATGACATAGCTGCACTGTGTAAATCTGGGTATATATTTAGGATAATGATGTTTTCTCCTGGAGAATCTTGTCTGATGTTCTTATCTTCTATTTTAAAATCTGGACACACAATGAGATTTCCCTCCAAAGTATTCCTGCTTGTGTGCCAGTCTACTGGAAACAAATGTATGAAAAAGAGAATTGGTTACATTGAGGGAAATGTTCATGGATGTCTCAGCACTTAATTAAACTTAACATTACTAAGACCGAGCTGATAATCATCCCACCATCAGGAATCCAGGCACCATCAGATGATATACATTAGAGAGTGTGGGGAGGAGACTGGTCAGATCTCTGGGATGGTAGCACACAGTGACATGATGTGAGGGGGAGAGCAGGAGTCTAATAGGGGCGGATGGCTCCTGATGTATGAGATACACCAGATAGTGTGGGGAGGAGACTGGTCAGATCTCTGGGCTGGTAACACAAAGTGACATGATGTGAGGGGGAGAGCAGGAGTATAATAGGAGCTGATGGCTCCTGATATATGAGATACACCAGAGAGTGTGGGGAGGAGACTGGTCAGATCTCTGGGCTGGTAGCACACAGTGACATGATGTGAGGGGGAGAGCAGGAGTATAATAGGGACTGATGGCTCCTGATGTATGAGATACACCAGAGAGTGTGGGGAGGAGACTGGTCAGATCTCTGGGCTGGTAACAGTGACATGATGTGAGGAGGGGAGCAGGAGTATAATAAGGGGATTATGGCTCCTGATGTATGAGACACACCAGAGAGTATGGGGAAGAGACTGGTCAGATCTCTGGGCTGGTAACACAAAGTGACATGATGTGAGGGGGAGAGCAGGAGTATAATAGTGAGCTGATGGCTCCTGATGTATGAGATACACCAGACAGTGCGGGGAGGAGACTGGTCAGATTTCTGGGGTGGTAACACACAGTGACATGATGTGAGGGGGAGAGCAGGAGTATAAAAGGGGCTGATGGCTCCTGAATCCCCCACTGGGCAGATATATTTCCTTATTACACTGTACTGACAGAGGAGGGTGTAGGATAAGAGACTGCTGTAGTGCCAGAACAAGGAGAATATGTGACTCTTTCCTGTATTAAGCGTCTTTTACTCACCTGTGCCGATATCTGTAGGGATTTCAACTTCCTTACGCTGCTGAACACCCCTCACATACGTCTCTTCTTCTCCATCTATATCTTGTATCTTAATTTCAGTCAGATCTTCACCCTATGTAAACAACAAAACAATAAGATATTTATTCTAGAGATAACACAATAGAACACTATAATGTCTGATTTCATTAACTCAGAATAAATAAGTAGAATATCAGTGCATAAAACACACACAGCTTCCTTACAGCTTGTACAGTGAAGTCACTTTGCCATTTGGTGAAACGCTACATCCCACCTACTTGATCCTCCTGTGGGGTCCTGTAAGTTTCCTCTGTACAATCCTGTGAATAAAGAGGATGGGGACATCTTTCTGGGGTATCTCTGTTACTGGGTCCATCTGTAGGAGACACAAATAGTGTCTATGTGAGTATCATAGGACATGTGCACATTTACCTAAGCAACCCATAGTATAATAGGGAAAGCAGCAGTGTATGTTACAACCTTAAAGTTACTGTAATAAACAGGAACACCAGCAGGCTCATTAAATAAGGGTGCATACTCTACTAATAGTGATACTGGGACATTCTCCAAAGATATGAACAAGGGTCTCCACATATCCAGCAGTGTGACACATTTTGGGCACCATCACAGGAATATGGACAGAACGAGCACCCAGCCTCTACCACATTACCACTGATGGAGGAGCTGAGAAATAGAAGGATATCTCAGACCATTGTGTGCCTGAAGAAGCCTCAACAAGAACTTTGTCCACTTGAGAGCACTATTCAGCAAGGTATTCACTGAAGTCTCAAAACGTACCATAGGCTGATCCTGTGCACAGGACCTCATACTGAGTGTTCAGAAGACAGGACAGAAAAAGCTTAATTTCATCATATATACAAAATGTGTACATGTTAGAGCCTTTCCCCAAAGTCCCCGGGGACACAGGATAACTGGGACATAGAGATGGGGTGTACAGGCAAAAGGCCAAACTTCTCCCCCTCTATACCCCCATTGTCTGCCTCGTACCTTCTGTATTTCTCTGACATCTTAGTGGATGCTGGGTACTCCGTAAGGACCATGGGGTATAGACGGGCTCCGCAGGAGACTGGGCACTCTTAAAAGAAAGATTAGGTACTATATCTGGTGTGCACTGGCTCCTCCCTCTATGCCCTGATAAAGCCTAATATTTATCCTATTTAATACACTCTAAAAGGTGAAAGAACACGGTACGCAATTAGCGTATGAATTACCGTAAGAGTACGCACGTAGCGTAACAGACGCTTAGCCGTGGATGAGACGCACGAGCGGCACATTCGCTCACGGCTTAAAGCGTAAAGGCAAGCACGCTATAGGCTGCCGACTAACGCAATGATACGCTATCAGCGTAGCGGACGCTCGAGACCACGAGGAGATCACAAGCGGCGCTGACGCTCACAGAGTTAAACCTTTATAACTATACCATTTACAATGTACTTATAATGTAAACCTTTGTGCAGTGATAAGGTGTAAATGCAACAGTGTAACCTTGTTAGTTTAAAAGCTGTATGAGCGTATGTGACGCTCTGAGAACCCTTTAGCAATATAATAAACACTCTAATACCGATCTAAGGTTCTAACGCCTTTAAGGAAGAGAATGAACGTTCAATTGCAAAAGAATACACAATACAAGTTATACACTACCAAACTAACATAGAATACCTAACCGAATTACTACACATAAGATACAATAGCGGCACAATTACTTTTAAGGGGAAGGAGAGAGAGAGAGAGAGAGAATGGCTTACAATAACAATAAAGACAATATGGTTGCAGAGAAACTTACGCACAAGGGGAAACAATCGCAAGCGCCTTTCTGGATATCCAGCTCCCGATTATCAGTGATGAGAACCGTTGAGAAGAGTAGAGTGCTGGATCAGATCGGCTTGTCTTTTTATACACTACACACAATACAGTACAATGGTCCCTACATTCTTATTGTTCATTGGACACAGGAATTCGTCTCCGCATTATAACAAAAGGTCATAGGTTGGTTCATACAGGTGGGCTGTGACTATTTCAAACTGCACAGGTGGGAGGGAATCTTAGGTTTCCCGCCGCATGGGTAATAAAGTGCAAACATAGTAAATGTCCATAAACTTCTTATAGTCATAACTATTCGCACAAGCGATTAATCTGTTTCTAACCAACACCGGAATATTGCTAATTAAATACTCTTCCGATGGATACTAAACACCACTGTGTGACCCCTGTCTGACCCTTCGTATCAAACAAAGAGGGATCTCTGTCTATAAACATGCTATATTAACTAAACTTTCAGATTCTATCAAAGGGACCATAATCTACAAAATCTGCAATATGGATTTATTAAAGAGCGATTGAGTCGCTCGCTAGACGCACACAAACTCTACCGTAAGTGCACATACCATGCGCTCGAGCGCACGCCCGTTCAGGCGCCGTCACGCATCTGCGAGTATGTGCACGCATGCCAGTGAGAGTGCATGTGTAGCGGGCACGCGCATGAGGTGAATATATGGCAACGTGCAGCGCGATATTTTTCTGACTTTGACAGCCCCTCCTCCAGACCTCAGTTAGTATCTGTACCCGGCCAGAGCTGGATGAGCTTCCTAGAAAAGAAAGTATTTGTTAGGTTTTTTATTTTCAGTGAGAGCTGCTGGCAACAGACTCACTGCTACGAGGGACTTAGGGGAGAGAAGCGGACCTACCTGCTTGCAGCTAGCTTGGGCTTCTAAGGCTACTGGACACCATTAGCTCCAGAGGGATCGAACACAGGCCCAGCCTCGGTCGTCCAGTCCCGGAGCCGCGCCGCCGTCCCCCTTGCAGAGCCAGAAGAACGAAGAGAAGTTGAAAATCGGCGGCTGAAGACTCCGGTCTTCATTAAGGTTGCGCACAGCACTGCAGCTGTGCGCCATTGCTCCCTTAGCACACCACACACTCCGGTCACTGATGGGTGCAGGGCGTCCTGGGCAGCAATTAGATTAGCTTACATGGCAAAAAGCACATAATACAGTCTAATAAACTGTATATGTGCATTAACCCCCGCCATTATACATTTAAAAACGCGGGAGAAGCCCGCCGATGAAGGGGCGGGGCTATCTTCCTCAGCACACCAGCGCCATTTTCTCTTCACAGCTCCGCTGGAAGGACGCTCCCCAGACTCTCCCCTGCAGTTCCAGACTTCTAGGGTAAAAAAAAGAGGGGGGGGGGGGGGGGGGGGGCACATAAATTTAGGCGCAAAACTGTGTATATAAGCTGCTATAGGGGAAAAATCACTCTGTATAGTGTACATCCCTGGATTATATAGCGCTGTGGTGTGTGCTGGCATACTCTCTCTCTGTCTCCCCAAAGGACTTGGTGGGGTCCTGTCCTCAGTCAGAGCATTCCCTGTGTGTGTGCGGTGTGTCGGCGCGGCTGTGTCGACATGTTTGATGAGGAAGCTTATGTGGAGGCGGAGCAGGTGCCGATGAGTGTGATGTCACCCCCTGCGGGGCCGACACCAGAGTGGGTGGATATGTGGAAGGTATTAACCGACAGTGTCAACTCCTTACATAAAAGGTTTGATGACGTAACAGCAGTGGGACAGCCGGCTTCTCAGCCCGTGCCTGCCGAGGCGTCTCATAGGCCATCAGGGGCTCAAAAACGCCCGCTACCTCAGATGGCAGACACAGATGTCGACACAGAGTCTGACTCCAGTATAGACCAGGATGAGACAAATGTACAATCCACAAGGGCCATCCGTTGTATGATTACGGCAATAAAAAATGTGTTGCACATTTCTGACATTAACCCGGTTACCACAAAAAAGGGTATTATGTTTGGGGAGAAAAAGCAACCAGTGTTTTTTCCCCCCATCGGATGAGTTGAATGAAGTGTGTGAAGAAGCGTGGGCTTCCCCCGATAAGAAACTAGTGATTTAAAAAAAGTTACTGATAAGGCGCTTGTCAAAAAAGGTGGCACTGCCGTCTCAGGATACGGCCGCCTTAAAGGAGCCTGCTGATAGAAAGCAGGATGCTATCCTGAAGTCTGTATATACACACTCAGGTACTATACTAAGACCTGCAATTGCTTCAGCATGGATGTGTAGTGCTGCAGCAGCTTGGTCCGATACCCTGTCAGATAATATTGATACCCTCGACAGGGATACTATTTTGCTAACCATAGAGCATATTAAAGACGTCGTCTTATATATGAGGGATGCACAGAGGGATATTTGCCGGCTGGCATCTAGAATTAATGCAATGTCCATTTCTGCCAGGAGAGTATTATGGACTCGGCAGTGGATAGGTGATGCTGATTCTAAAAGGCACATGGAGGTTTTACCTTATAAGGGTGAGAAATTGTTTGGGGATGGTCTCTCGGACCTCGTATCCACAGCAACAGCTGGGAAGTCGACATTTTTACCTCAGGTTTCCTCACAGCCTAAGAAAGCACCGTATTATCAGGTACAGTCCTTTCGGCCCCAAAAAGGCAAGCAGGTCAGAGGCGCTTCCTTTCTGCCCAGAGGCAAGGGAAGGGGGAAAAAGCTACACCAGGCAGCAAGTTCTCAGGAACAAAAATCCTCCCCCGCTTCCTCTAAGTCCACCGCATAACGCTGGGGCTCCACTGGCAGAGCCAGGTGCGGTGGGGGCGCGTCACCGGAACTTCAGCGACCAGTGGGTTCGCTCACAGGTGGATCTCTGGGTTCTGCAAGTGGTATCTCAGGGATACAAGCTGGAGTTCGAGGCCACTCCCCCTTGCCGTTACCTCAAATCAGTCTTGCCAGCTGCTCCCAAAGAAAGGGAGGTAGTACTGGCAGCTATTCACAAGCTGTACCTCCAGCAGGTGATAATCAAGGTACCCCCCCTTCAACAGAGGCGGGGTTACTATTCCACAAGGTTTGTGGTACCGAAACCTGACGGTTCGGTGAGACCCATCCTAAATTTACAATCCTTGAACACTTATATAAGGAAGTTCAAGTTCAAGATGGAATCGCTCAGGGCGGTTATTGCAAGCCTGGAAGAGGGGGATTTTATGGTGTCATTGGACATCAAGGATGCATACCTGCATGTCCCCATTTACCCACCTCACCAGGAGTACCTCAGGTTTGTGGTACAGGACTGTCATTACCAATTCCTGACGTTGCCGTTCTGTCTGTCCACGGCACCGAGGGTATTTACCGAGGTAATGGCCGAAATGATGATACTCCTCAGAAAGAAGGGAGTTATAATTATCCCGTACTTGGACGATCTCCTGATAAAGGCGAGGTCCAAAGACCAGTTGCTAGTCAGCGTAGCACTATCCCAGGAAGTGGTGCATCAGCGCGTCTGGATTCTGAATATCCCAAAGTCACAGCTGATTCCTGCAACGCGTCTGCTGTTCCTGGGCATGATTCTGGACACAGAACAGAAGAAGGTGTTTCTCCCGGAGGAGAAGGCCCAGGAATTATCATCCCTGGTCAGGGAACTCCTGAAACCAAAACAGGTATCGGTGCATCGCTGCACTCGAATCCTGGGAAAGATGGTAGCTTCTAACGAAGCAATTCCTTCGGCAGGTTCCATGCAAGGATCTTCCAGTGGGATATATTGGACAAGTGGTCCGGATCGCATCTTCAGATGCATCGGTTGATCACCCTGTCCCCGAGGGCCAGGGTGTCTCTGTTGTGGTGGCTGCAGAGTGCGCATCTTCTCGAAGGCCGCAGATTCGGCATACAGGACTGGGTCATGGTGACCACGGATGCAAGCCTCCGAGGTTGGGTGGCAGTCACTCAGGGAAGAAATTTCCAAGGACAATGGTCGAGTCGGGAAACTTCCCTACACATAAATATTCTGGAACTAAGGGCCATTTACAATGCCTTGAGTCAAGCAGAATCCCTGCTTCAAAACCAAACGGTGCTGATTCAGTCAGACAACATCACGGCGGTCACCCATGTAAACCGACAGGGCGGCACAAGAAGCAGGATGGCAATGGCAGAAGCCACAAGGATTCTTCGATGGGCGGAGAATCACGTGCTAGCACTGTCAGCAGTGTTCATTCCGGGAGTGGACAACTGGGAAGCAGACTTCCTCAGCAGACACGACCTCCACCCGCGAGAGTGGGGACTTCATCCAGAAGTCTTCAAGCTGATTGTAAACCGTTGGGAACGACCACAGGTGGACATGATGGCGTCCCGCCTCAACAAAAAACTAAAAAGATATTGCGCCAGGTCAAGGGACCCTCAGGCGATAGCTGTGGACGCTCTAGTGACACCGTGGGTGTACCAGTCGGTTTATGTGTTACCTCCTCTTCCTCTCATACCCAAGGTACTGAGGATAATAAGAAGGAGAGGAGTAAGAACTATACTCATCGTTCCGGACTGGCCAAGAAGAACTTGGTACCCGGAGCTTCAAGAAATGATCTCAGAGGACCCATGGCCTCTGCCGCTCCGACAGGACCTGCTGCAGCAGGGGCCCTGTCTGTTGCAAGACTTACCGTGGCTACGTTTGACGGCATGGCGGTTGAACGCCGGATCCTAATGGAAAAGGGCATTCCGGATGAAGTCATTCCTACGCTGATAAAGGATAGGAAGAATGTGACAGCACAACATTATCACCGCATATGGCGAAAATATGTTGCTTGGTGTGAGGCCAGGAAGGCCCTAACAGAGGAATTTCAGCTGGGTCGATTTCTGCACTTCCTACAGTCAGGAGTGACTATGGGCCTAAAATTGGGATCCATAAAAGTCCAGATTTCGACCCTGTCTATTTTCTTTCAAAAAGAACTGGCTTCACTGCCTGAAGTTCAGACGTTTGTTAAGGGAGTGCTGCATATTCAGCCCCCTTTTGTGCCCCCAGTGGCACCTTGGGATCTCAACGTTGTGTTGGATTTCTTAAAATCACATTGGTTTGAGCCACTTAAGACCGTGGAGTTAAAATATCTCACGTTGAAGGTGGTTATGCTGTTGGCCTTGGCTTCGGCCAGGCGGGTGTCAGAATTGGCGGCTTTGTCGTGTAAAAGCCCATATCTGATTTTCCATATGGACAGGGCAGAATTGAGGACTCGTCCTCAATTTCTTCCTAAGGTGGTATCAGCGTTTCATTTGAACCAACCTATTGTGGTGCCTGCGGCTACTCGGGACTTGGAGGATTCCAAGTTGCTGGACGTAGTCCGGGCCCTGAAAATCTATGTTTCCAGGACGGCTGGAGTCAGAAAAACTGACTCGCTATTTATCCTGCATGCACCCAACAAGCTGGGTGCTTCTGCTTCAAAGCAGACTATTGCTCGCTGGATCTGTAGCACGATTCAGCTTGCACATTCTGCGGCTGACCTGCCGCATCCTAAATCAGTAAAAGCCCATTCCACGAGGAAGGTGGGTTCTTCTTGGGCGGCTGCCCGAGGGGTCTCGGCTTTACAACTCTGCCGAGCTGCTACTTGGTCTGGTTCAAACACTTTTGCAAAATTCTACAAGTTTGATACCCTGGCTGAGGAGGACCTTGAGTTTGCTCATTCGGTGCTGCAGAGTCTTTTGCACTCTCCGCCCGTTTGGGAGCTTTGGTACAATCCACATGGTCCTTTCGGAGTTCCCAGCATCCACTAGGACGCCAGAGAAAATAAGAATTTACTCACCGGTAATTCTATTTCTCGTAGTCCGTAGTGGATGCTGGGAGCCCGTCCCAAGTGCGGACTCTCTGCAATAAGTGTATATAGTTATTGCATAACTAAAGGGTTATTGTTATGAGCCATCTGTTGAATGAGGCTCAGTTATTGTTCATACTGTTAACTGGGTATGGTTATCACAAGTTGTACGGTGTGATTGGTGTGGCTGGTATAAGTCTTACCCTGGATTCCAAATCCTTTCCTAGTAATGTCAGCTCTTCCGGGCACAGTTTCCCAAACTGAGGTCTGGAGGAGGGGCATAGAGGGAGGAGCCAGTGCACACCAAATATAGTACCTAATCTTTCTTTTAAGAGTGCCCAGTCTCCTGCGGAGCCCGTCTATACCCCATGGTCCTTATGGAGTACCCAGCATCCACTACGGACTACGAGAAATAGAATTACCGGTGAGTAAATTCTTATTTTTACTAACAAGTCCTAGAAGGCAGCTTTAGGAGCACAGAACAAGAGGGAGAAGAGAAAAACTAGATAAACACCAACAGAGAGTGTAATGGGAGGGTGCTCAGTGTTCCCCAGCGGCCTCAGAGATAAAGATTGTACATAAGTATAAAAGTTCCCAATTTCAGGAGTGTGACACAACAGCCATTGGAACCGGACAGCCTTCAAAACAGCTCCACCACATTGCTCCTAATAGGCAGACATCAATATCATTGCTGATAATAGCCACTCATGATGATACAAATTGCCTGGAAACATCTGTGGATGCAGACTCAGCAGTTTATTGGCCATCTCCACATTGCACCGGCCAAGTGGTTGTCTTGTCCCAGCCTCATACATGGACAATGCTGCACACCCAATACTCACCCCATCAGGGGAGCTCTAGAGCAACCTCTGCCATGTACCTGCTGGCTGTTGTCATGAGCCCTGGGCTGTACCTCCAGGAGCCGGCATGGAGGTCACCTCCCACCCTTCACCAGGTAATGCGGAAATGCCTGTGACAGACTTTGCACAGTATCGCTCTGTGTGTGCACTCTTCCCTTACTGCTTTCACCCGTTCTGGTCTCCCACTTTACTACCTAATCGGTCAGCCTCTGAGGAGCTTTGGATCTCCATACTGCACTCACAACCCCCTTTGTGGGCTTCTCATAGGTTGCCCCTGCCCTGTACAACAACCATACTGACATACTATCCCACCTGTGGTACTGTGTCTCCAGCCTTCTATACCACAGTCTCCTGGTTCTGCATTGTGCGCTCTATTCTGTCTGGGATCAGCTGCAATAACTGCATTTGATAAATCTGCACTGGGGGAGACAGTAGGATGTAATATAGTGGCACATCTCATGCGAATACGAAGCAAAGCAGGAGGCAACACCGGTGAGATGTACTAATATCTCATTTACCAGAGTGGGGGAGTGAAGACTCCCACCTCTGGCGATCCCCGCCAGTGCCCACAACGCATCATCCTAGTGCTGCTGTGCAGTGTCACTCACTCCCAGCCGGCTCCAGTGGGCATGAGAGAGATCTTACAACCATCGCGAGATCTCGGATAGCAAACAGGCACAATCCGAACGTCCCAGGTGGAGAATCAGGGGCAGATGTACTAAACCTTAGAGAGTGATAAAGCGGAGGGAGATAAAGTACCAACCAATCAGCTCCTAACTGTCATTTTTCAAACACAGCTTATAACATGGCAGTTAAGAACTCATTGGTTGGTACGTTGGGGGTAATTCAGACCTGATCGCTAGGGTGCGTTTTTTGCATCTCTGCGATCAGGTAGTCGCTGCCTACAAGAGGAGGGTATTATGTGTGTGCCGGTGTGCCATAGCTTGTGCTGGAGAGCTGTACAAACAGCAGATGGTGCAGTCTCTGCACAGCCCAGGACTTATTCAGCCGCTGCGATGATCGGGTTCGGAGCTGACAATCAGAAATCCCTCCCACAAAATGCCGGGTCCCTCCTGCGTTTTTCCCGACACTCTCTAGAAACGGTCAGTTGCCACCCACAAACGCCCTCTTTCCTGTCGGTCCCCTTGCGATCGCCGGTGCATTCGGAATTTTTGCACCATCCCGTCGCTGACCAGCGATCCCCGTTGCTGCGGTCGGTCACGCCTGTGCATTGCGGTGCATACGCATGCGCAGTGCAGACCTGATAGCAGCACACCGGCGATCAGGTCTGAATTGGACCCTTTATCCCTATGCTCATTATCTCTGTCCAAGGCTTACTACATAGACCCCAAAGTCCAGAAACTGACAGGGTAACGTTCCACACCCCAAGCAGTTTGCTTAGTTCTGATCCCTGGATGCACAATCCTATAGATATCCCAATAAGAGCATGACCCCATGGATCAGGTCATTGGCTCCCACGCTCTCTCTCTCACTGCTTTCTCTACCACCCTCAGCATTCCACGTGGGAACTGAAAACACCCACTGTCAGTTGAGGCACCCTGATTGGCTTACTAATATCCAGGGGCCACTCCTCTCTACCCCCCCCCCCCCCCCCCCCCCCTCCTCCAGGTTACTCACCCACTGTGAAATAAGGGACAAAGAGAAAACTACTCTCTTTGTTGGGGCACTCACCCTAACCAATGAAGACTAAAACTTTAATTAATATGGGTTAAAAAGCATCTGTGGTAAGAAAACAGGTATAAAACAGTAAAAAAGAAAAACAGAAACAGATGGTGACCCCACTTGTTCATCCACATGGGGAGTGGGTGTGGACAATCTGTATGCGCTGCATGGATGCAATAGTGCCAGGTGGAATCAATCATATGCTATATCTATCACCAGGCCAAAGCTAAGATATGTTTAAGCAATTATACAATATAGGTGGGAGAATATGATTCCAATAACTGTACAGTGCAAAACACAAGCTGACAATTCCACACACACCACACTTGGTACCTGAGTTAAGTTCAATGCGAGAATCAGTATTTTGAACTGTACTAATAGGCGAGTCTCAAAGAGAACCACCAGTCTTGATTCACTTCATAGGCCAAACTTTTTTGAATCATGGAACCCTAGAATATCAGATTTTTTTTCACGGCGCCCCTAGGCCAAACATTTCTAATTGAGAAATTTAGAAAGAAATAAGAATTTACTCACCGGTAATTCTATTTCTCGTAGTCCGTAGTGGATGCTGGGAACTCCGTAAGGACCATGGGGAATAGCGGCTCCGCAGGAGACTGGGCACAAATAGAAAGCTTTAGGACTACCTGGTGTGCACTGGCTCCTCCCCCTATGACCCTCCTCCACACCTCAGTTAGGATACTGTGCCCGGAAGAGCTGACACAATAAGGAAGGATTTTGAATCCCGGGTAAGACTCATACCAGCCACACCTATCACACCGTACAACTTGTGATATGAAAAACCAGTTAACAGCATGATAACAGAGGAGCCTCTGAATAGATGGCTCACAACAATAACCCGATTAGTTAACAATAACTATGTACAAGTATTGCAGACAATCCGCACTTGGGATGGGCGCCCAGCATCCACTACGGACTACGAGAAATAGAATTACCGGTAAGTAAATTCTTATTTTCTCTGACGTCCTAGTGGATGCTGGGAACTCCGTAAGGACCATGGGGATTATACCAAAGCTCCCAAACGGGCGGGAGAGTGCGGATGACTCTGCAGCACCGAATGAGAAAACTCAAGGTCCTCCTCAGCCAGGGTGTCAAATTTGTTAAATTTTACAAAGGTATTTGACCCTGACCAAGTTGCAGCTCGGCAAAGTTGTAAAGCCGAGACCCCTCGGGCAGCCGCCCAAGATGAGCCCACCTTCCTTGTGGAGTGGGCTTTTACAGATTTTGGATGTGGCAGTCCTGCCACTGAATGCGCAAGCTGAATTGTACTACAAATCCAGCAAGCAACAGTCTGCTTAGAAGCAGGAGCACCCAGCTTGTTGGGTGCGTACAGGATAAATAGCGAGTCAGATTTTCTGACTCCAGCCGTCCTGGAAACATATTTTCAGGGCCCTGACGACGTCCAGCAACTTGGAGTCCTCCAAGTCCTTCGTAGCCGCAGCACCACAATAGGTTGGTTCAGGTGAAACGCTGAAACCGCCATAGGGAGAAACTGGGGATGAGTCCTCAATTCTGCCCTGTCCGTATGAAAAATCAGATAAGGGCTTTTACAGGATAAAGCCGCCAATTCTGACACACGCCTGGCTGAAGCCAGGGCCAACAGCATGACCACTTTCCACGTGAGATATTTTAAATCCACAGTTTTAAGTGGTTCAAACCAATGTGATTTGAGGAACCCCAAAACTACATTGAGATCCCAAGGTGCCACTGGAGGCACAAAAGGAGGCTGTATATGCAGCACACCCTTGACAACGTCTGAACTTCAGGAACTAAAGCCAGTTCTTTCTGGAAGAAAATCGACAGGGCCGAAATCTGAACCTTAATGGATCCCAATTTGAGGCCCATAGACACTCCTGTTTGCAGGAAATGCAAGAATCGACCCAGTTGAAATTCCTCCGTCGGGGCCTTCCTGGCCTCACACCACGCAGCATATTTTCGCCAAATGCGGTGATAATGCTTTGCGGTTACATCCTTCCTGGCTTTGATCAGGGTAGGGATGACTTCCTCCGGAATGCCTTTTTCCTTCAGGATCCGGCGTTCAACCGCCATGCCGTCAAACGCAGCCACGGTAAGTCTTGGAACAGACAGGGTCCCTGCTGGAGCAGGTCCCGTCTTAGAGGTAGAGGCCATGGGTCCTCTGTGAGCATCTCTTGAAGTTCCGGGTACCAAGCCATTCTTGGCCAATCCGGAGCCACGAGTATAGTTCTTACTCCTCTCCGTCTTATAATTCTCAGGACCTTGGGTATGAGAGGCAGAGGAGGGAACACATAAACCGACTGGTACACCCACGGCGTCACCAGAGCATCCACGGCTATTGCCTGAGGGTCCCTTGACCTAGCGCAATATCTTTTTAGTTTTTTGTTGAGGCGGGACGCCATCATGTCCACCTTTGGTTGTTCCCAACGGCTTACAATCATGTGGAAGACTTCTGGGTGAAGTCCCCACTCTCCCGGGTGGAGGTCGTGCCTGCTGAGGAAGTCTGCTTCCCAGTTGTCCACTCCCGGAATAAACACTGCTGACAGTGCTATCACATGATTTTCCGCCCATCCGAGAATCCTTGCAGCTTCTGCCATCGCCCCTCCTGCTTCTTGTGCCGCCCTGTCTGTTTACGTGGGCGACCGCCGTGATGTTGTCTGACTGGATCAGCACCGGCTGGTTCTGAAGCAGAGGTCTCGCTTGGCTTAGGGCGTTGTAAATGGCCCTTAGCTCCAGGATATTTATGTGAAGTGAAGTCTCCAGGTTTGACCACAGTCCCTGGAAATGTCTTCCCTGTGTGACAGCCCCCCCCAGCCTCGAAGGCTGGCATCCGTGGTCACCAGGACCCAGTCCTGAATGCCGAATCTGCGGCCCTCTAAAAGATGAGCACTCTGTAGCCACCACAGGAGAGACACCCTTGTCCGTGGCGACAGTGTTATCCGCTGATGCATCTGAAGATGCGATCTGGACCATTTGTCCAGCAGGTCCCACTGGAAAGTTCTTGCGTGGAATCTGCCGAATGGAATTGCTTCGTAAGAAGCCACCATTTTTCCCAGGACTCTTGTGCATTGATGCACTGATGCCTGACCTGGTTTTAGGAGGTTTCTGACTAGATCGGATAACTCCCTGGCTTTCTCCTCTGGAAGAAATACCTTTTTCTGGTCTGTGTCCAGAAACATCCCTAGAAACAGAAGACGTGTCGTCGGGATCAGCTGTGACTTTGGAATATTGAGAATCCAACCGTGCTGTTGTAACACTTCTTGAGATAGTGCTACCTCCACTAACAACTGTTCCTTGGATCTCGCCCTTATCAGGAGATCGTCCAAGTACGGGATAATTAAAACTCTCTTCCTTCGAAGGAGTATCATCATTTCGGCCATTACCTTGGTAAAGACCCTCGGTGCCGTGGATAACCCAAACGGAAGCGTCTGGAACTGATAGTGGCAGTCCTGTACCACAAACCTGAGGTACCCTTGGTGAGAAGGGTAAATGGGGACATGTAGGTAAGCATCCTTGATGTCCAGTGATACCATATAATCTCCTTCCTCCAGGCTTGAGATAACCGCTCTCAGTGATTCCATCTTGAATTTGAACTTATGTAAGTGTTCAATGACTTCAGATTTAAAATGGGTCTCACCGAACCGTCCGGTTTCGGTACCACAAACATTGTGGAATAATACCCCTTTCCTTGTTGCAGGAGGGGTACCTTGGTTATCACCTGCTGGGAATACAGTTTGTGAATAGCCTCTAACACCGCCTCCCTGTCAGAGGGAGTTGTCGGTAAGGCAGATTTTAGGAAACGGCGGGGGGGAGGGGGGGGGGGGGGGGGGGGGGGGAGACGTCTCGAATTCCAGCCTGTATCCCTGAGATACTACCTGAAGGATCCAGGGATCCACCTGTGAGCGAGCCCACTGTGTGCTGAAATTCTTGAGACGGGCCCCCACCGTACCTGAGTCCGCCTGTAGAGCCCCAGCGTCATGCTGAGGACTTGGCGGAGGCGGGGGAGGACTTCTGTTCCTGAGAACTGGCTGTTTGCTGCAGCTTTTTTCCTCTACCTTTGCCACGTGGCAGAAAGGACGCGCCTCTCGCCCGCTTGCCCTTATGGGGCCGAAAGGACTGTGTATGATAATACGGAGCCTTGTTTTGCTGTGAGGTAACCTGGGGTAAAAATGTGGACTTCCCAGCTGTTGCCGTGGAAACCAGGTCCGACAGACCTACCCCAAATAACTCCTCCCCTTTATAAGGCAATACTTCCATATGCCTTTTAGAATCGGCATCACCTGACCACTGCCGAGTCCATAACCCTCTCCTGGCGGAAATGGACATAGCACTTACTCTTGATGCCAGCCGGCAAATATCCCTCTGTGCATCACGCATGTATAAAAGTGCATCCTTTATATGCTCTAAAGTCAGTAATATAATGTCCCTATCAAGGGTATCAATATTTTCTGTCAGGGAGTCTGACCATGCCGCCCCAGCACTGCACATCCAGGCTGAGGCGATCGCTGGTCGCAGTATAACACCAGTGTGTGTGTATATACACTTTAGGATAGTCTCCTGCTTTCTGTCAGCAGGTTCCTTAAGGGCGGCCGTATCCGGAGACGGTAGTGCCACCTGTTTGGACAAGCGTGTGAGCGCTTTAATCAACCCTAGGGGGTGTTTCCCAACGTGCCCTATCCTCTGGCGGGAAAGGGTACGCTGCCAATAACCTTTTAGGAATTATCAGTTTTTTATCGGGAGAAATCCACGCTTCATCACACACTTCATTTAATTCCTCAGAAGCAGGAAAAACTACAGGTAGTTTTTTCTCACCAAACATAATGCACTGTGGTAACAAGAACAAAAATTACACCTACCTGCTAAATGGGGTAAAATTAGGGGATTCTGTACTGGAAAAGGACTTAGGTGTCCTCATAGATAGCAAGCTAAGAAGTAGTATCCAAAGTAGGACTGCAGCAAAAGAAGGCTAATAAGATATTAGCATGCATAAAACGGGGTATTGATGCTAGGGACGAGAGTATTATACTCCCGTTATATAAATCACTAGTGAGGCCACACCTTGAATACTGTGTACAGTTCTGGGCACCGTACTACAAAAAGGATATCCTGGAGCTTGAAAAGGTACAGAGGAGGGCGACCAAACTAATTAAGGGCATGGAGACGATGGAATACAAGGAAAGGCTTGAAAGACTAAGCATGTTTACATTGGAAAAGCGGAGACTAAGAGGGGATATGATCAACATCTACAAATATATAAGGGGACAATACACAGAGCTTGCGCGGGACCTGTTTTTGGTTAGATCAACACAGAGGACTCGTGGACACTCGCTCAGGTTAGAGGAGAGGAGATTCCGCACAATACAGCGTAAAGGCTTTTTCACGGTAAGGACAATACGTGTTTGGAATTCCCTGCCCGAGGGAGTTGTAATGGCGGAATCTGTCAACACCTTTAAGAATGGGTTAGATAAATTCCTATTGGAAAAGGATATCCAGGGGTATGGTGCATAGTCATGCATTATAGTTACTATAAATAGGGATAAAATGCAATGGCTGACAGCAGCATCAGTCAGAAATTTTAGTCAAATCATCATGCATAGGACACCACAAATAGGTTGAACTCGATGGACAATTGTCTTTTTTCAACCTCAGATACTATGTTACTATGTTACTATATATGTATAATACCCTTTTTTGTGGTACCTGGGGTATTATCAGAAATGTGTAAAACATTTTTCATTGCCTCAATCATGTAACGTGTGGCCCTATTGGAAGTTACATTTGTCTCCTCGTCGTCGACACTGGAGTCGGTATCCGTGTCAACGTCTGTATCTGCCATCTGAGGTAGCGGGCGTTTTAGAGCCCTTGATGGCCTTTGAGACGCCTGGACAGGCACAAGCTGAGAAGCCGGCTGTCCTATGTCGTCAAACTTCTTATGTAAAGAGTTGACACTTTCACGTAAATCCTTCCATAAGTCCATCCACTCAGGTGTCGACCCTGTAGGGGGTGACATCACATTTACAGGCATTTGCTCCGCCTCTACATCATTTTCCTCTTCAAACATGTCGACACAGCCGTACCGACACACAGCACACACACCGGGAATGCTCTGATAGAGGACAGGACCCCACCTAGCCCTTTGGAGAGACAGAGGGAGAGTATGCCAGCACACACCAGAGCGCTATATATACACACAGGGATATCACTATATAGAGTGTTTTCCCCTATAGCTGCTGTTATATTTAATACTGCGCCTAAATAGTGCCCCCCCTCTCTTTTTTACCCTTTTCTGTAGTGCAGGACTGCAGGGGAGAGTCAGGGAGACGTCCTTCCAGCGGAGCTGTGAGGAAAAATGTCGCCAGTGTGCTGAGGGAGATAGCTCAGCCCACTTTTCGGCTGACTTTTCTCCCGCTTTTTTTAAAAATCTGGCAGGGGTTAATGTACACCCATATAGCCCTGAGGACTATATGTGGTGTATTTTTGCCAGCCAAGGTGTTAATATTGCTGCTCAGGGCGCCCCCCCCCAGCGCCCTGCACCCGTCAGTGACCGCAGTGTGAGGTGTGCATGAGGAGCAATGGCGCACAGCTGCAGTGCTGTGCGCTACCTTGATGAAGACTGATGTCTTCTGCCGCCGATTTTCTGGACCACTTCTTGCTTCTGGCTCTGTAAGGGGGCCGGCGGCGCGGCTCTGGGACCGGACTCCGAGGCTGGGCCTGTGTTCGATCCCTCTGGAGCTAATGGTGTCCAGTAGCCTAAGAAGCCCAAGCTGGCTGCAAGCAGGCAGGTTCGCTTCTTCTCCCCTTAGTCCCTCGTAGCAGTGAACCTGTTGCCAGCAGGTCTCACTGAAAATAAAAAACCTAAATCTAACTTTCTTTCTAAGAAGCTCAGGAGAGCCCCCTAGTTTGCATCCAGCTCAGCCGGGCACAAAGATCTAACTGAGGTCTGGAGGAGGGTCATAGGGGGAGGAGCCAGTGCACACCAGGTAGTCCTAAAGCTTTCTATTTGTGCCCAGTCTCCTGCGGAGCCGCTATTCCCCATGGTCCTTACGGAGTTCCCAGCATCCACTAGGACGTCAGAGAAATTACGTTAAGTAGATCGCGTTTATATGTCATCCTTAGGGTCAGTTGTGTGGTGAGGGACAAGATTTGCTTCTGTTTGGCCACATATTTTGTGACTGGCAGCCACCAGCATTGGTTTTGCCTATTATATTGACCATGAATAATTTGAATTGGTCCTGGACCACCAACCCAGGGCACCCCTGCAAGTGTCCCAGGCACCCCAGGGAGCTAGGAGCCATGGGCACTTTAAGAAATTGATAGTGTGTGCTGGCTCCTCCCTCTATGCCCCTCCTACCAGACTCAGTTTAAAAAGTCCTGCATTACCAGGGAGATCTGTATATGGAGAATCAATTGCACAGACTGAATTCCATTCACAGTATGCACATAAAGAATCCTGTACAGAAACACACAGGGCCTGATTCAGCACGGAACGCTGCTCCGACAGCGTTCGCATGCGGAATCGTTTTGGAGTAAATGCACGCGCAGAAGTCGCACTGCGCATGCGCACACAGTGAGATGCGACGGCATCTCACATGTGCGAACGCCTCTGTCTGATTGACAGGCGTTTGCAGGGTGGGAGGGGGCATGGCGGCTGCATTTTAGGGGCATCGCAGCTGCGTTGGGTGAAGACGCGGTCCGGACGACGTAAGCTTCCAGGATGCAGAGAGCTCTCCCGCAGCGAGTAAGATTGCAACTGCTAACTTACGCACGCCACTTGGCAGCTTCTCATTGGCTGGTTGTCCGCGAGCCGTGATTGGCTCACGTCACATTTTTAAATAGCCGCACCTTCTTTTAGCTGGCAATGCAGATGGTCCGCGAGCCGGGATTGTCTGGCGGCCGCTGCCAACTTTCCATGGCTGCTGGGACCTGATGCTTAGTGAGCCAGGCGGAGGCGGAACTGGGTTCGCCTGCAATTAGAGGTGACGGAACGCAGTTCCACCCCATTCCGGGCCACTTTAACCACTGTGTATGAAATACACCAGAGAGTATCGGGAGGAGACTGGTCAGATCTCTGGGCTGGTAACACACAGGGACATGATGTGAAGAGAGAACAGGAGTATAATAGGGGATGATGGCTCCCGATATATGAGATACACCAGAGAGCGTGGGGAGGAGACTGGTCAGATCTCTGGGCTGGTAACAGTGACATGATGTGAGGGGGAGAGCAGAAGTATAATAGGGGCTGATGTCTCCTGATGTAGGAGATACACCAGAGAGTGTGGAGAGGAGACTGGTCAGATCTCTGGGCTGGTAACACACAGTGACATGATGTGAGTGGAGAGCAGGAGTATAATAGGTGCTGATGGATCCTGATGAAATACACCAGAGAGAGTGTGGGGGGAGACTGGTCAGATCTCTGGGCTGGTAACACAGTGACATGATGCGAGTGGAGAGCAGGAGTATAATAGGTGCTGATGGCTCCTGATATACAAGATACACCAGAGAGTGTGGGGAGGAGACTGGTCAGATCTCTGGGATGGTAATACACAGTGACATGATAAGAGGGGTAGAGCAGGAGTATAATAGGGGCCGATGTCTCCTGATGTAGGAGATACACCAGAGAGTGTGGGGAGGAGTCTGGTCAGATCTCTGGGCTGGTAACACACAGAGACATGATGTGAGGGGGACAGCAGAAGTATAACAGGGGCTAATGGCTCCTGACTCCCTCACTGGGCAAATACAAATATTGCCCCTATTGTTCGGTCCTGACAGAGGAGGGTGCAGAATAAGAGACTGCTGTAGTGACAGACCAAAGGGATTATGTGACTCTTTTCTGCAAAAAGTGATAATTACTCACCTGTGCCGATATCTGTAGGGATTTCCTCCTCCTTACACTGCTGATCACGCCTCACATATACCTCTTCTTTTCCCTCCATATCTTCTATGTTATTATCAGCCAGACCGTCACACTAAGTAACCCGCAAACAATAAGTTAAAACATTTCTGATTTCATTCAGAATAAGTAAATAAGACATATACACTTTCTCTATAGATCATATAGTAATTACACACTTTGGTAATTTGGAAGTCCTTAAACCCCACCTACCTGATCCTCCTGTGGGATCCTGTGATTCTCCTCTGTACAATCCTGCGAATAAAGAGGACGGGGACATCTCTCTGGGGAATCTCTGTTACTGGTTCCATCTGTAAGAGACACACAGTGAGCACATGGTTTGGGTGTGGTATGGTATGCCGGTGGCCGTGCTCCCGGCGACCAGCATACAGACACCGGAAGCCCGACCACCGGCATACCGACAGCGTGGCGAGTGCAAATGAGCCCCTTGCGGGCTCGCTGCACTCGCCACGCTGCGGGCACGGTGACGCTATTCATTCTTCCACCAGGGGGGTCGTGGACCCCCACGAGGGAGAAAAACTGTCGGTAAGCCGGCTGTCAGGATTCCGGCGCCGGTATACTGTGCGCCGGGATCCCGACAGTCGGCAACCTGAAGACCACCCCATGGTTTAGCTATGATTATAAAGCGTATGTGTAGGCCTTCACATCTCTTCTGTCCTTTACAATAAATGAAAGTTTCCTCTTACCCAGTGATGTTAATTGTCGGTGATTCTCCATCATCACGTCCTTGTACAGACTCTTGTGTTCCTCTATATACTCCCACTCCTCCATGGAGAGATAGACAGTGACATCCTGACACCTTATAGGAACCTGATACACACAATGACACAGTCATCACCCAGATACCTCGGCTGGTGGTACTGTATAATGCCCCATTCCCAGCAGTCACCTCTCCAGTCATCACCCAGACACCTCCCCTGGTGTTACTGTATAATGCCCCATTCCCAGCAGTCACCTCTCCAGTCATCACCCAGACACCTCCCCTGGTGTTACTGTATAATGTCCCATTCCCAGCAGTCACCTCTCCAGTCATCACCCAGACACCTCCCCTGGTGTTACTGTATAATGCCCCATTCCCGGCAGTCACCTCTTCAGTCATCACCCAGACACCTCCCCTGGTGTTACTGTATAATGCCCCATTCCCAGCAGTCACCTCTCCAGTCAGCAGCTGAATGATCTTGTTGGTGACTTCCAGGATCTTCTGGTCATTGTCTCTCTCATGTATCAGTGAGTGAGGTGGAGGCTCCGTGATGGGGCTCTGGGTCCTGCTCCATCCTCCTGACACACAGGTAGGAGAACTGGGTTTCTCACACTCACCGGATGTCTTCTTCACTACTGTGTAATCTTGTGTAATGACAGACATCAATAATAAGAATTTACTTACCGATAATTCTATTTCTCGTAGTCCGTAGTGGATGCTGGGGACTCCGTCAGGACCATGGGGAATAGCGGCTCCGCAGGAGACAGGGCACAAAATTAAAAGTTTGACCACTAGGTGGTGTGCACTGGCTCCTCCCCCTATGACCCTCCTCCAAGCCTCAGTTAGGATACTGTGCCCGGACGAGCGTACACAATAAGGAAGGATTTATGAATCCCGGGTAAGACTCATACCAGCCACACCAATCACACTGTACAACTTGAGATCTGAACCCAGTTAACAGCATGATAACAGAGGAGCCTCTGAAAAGATGGCTTCCAACAATAATAACCCGATTTTTGTAACAATAACTATGTACAAGTATTGCAGACAATCCGCACTTGGGATGGGCGCCCAGCATCCACTACGGACTACGAGAAATAGAATTATCGGTAAGTAAATTCTTATTTTCTCTGACGTCCTAAGTGGATGCTGGGGACTCTGTCAGGACCATGGGGATTATACCAAAGCTCCCAAACGGGCGGGAGAGTGCGGATGACTCTGCAGCACCGAATGAGAGAACTCCAGGTCCTCCTTAGCCAGGGTATCAAATTTGTAGAATTTTACAAAACGTGTTCTCCCCTGACCACGTAGCTGCTCGGCAGAGTTGTAATGCCGAGACCCCTCGGGCAGCCGCCCAAGATGAGCCCACCTTCCTTGTGGAGTGGGCATTTACAGATTTTGGCTGTGGCAGGCCTGCCACAGAATGCGCAAGTTGAATTGTGCTACAAATCCAACGAGCAATCGTCTGCTTAGACGCAGGAACACCCAGCTTGTTGGGTGCATACAGTATAAACAGCGAGTCAGACTTTCTGACTCCAGCCGTCCTTGAAATAAAAAATAAAAAAAAAAATATATATATATATATATATATATATATATATATATATATATATATATATATATATATATATATATAATCAGAAAAAAAAGAGGCGGCACTCGGAGACTTGCAAATTCAGAGTGTATTCACAGCAAGTGACATCAACGTTTCGGGGACCAATTCCCCTTCGTCAGGAACGAAGGGGAATTGGTCCCCGAAACGTTGATGTCACTTGCTGTGAATACACTCTGAATTTGCAAGTCTCCGAGTGCCGCCTCTTTTTTTTCTGATTATACATACCGGAGGGGGACCTGCGGATGGGGAAGGCACAGGAGCAAGTTATATCCCGCTGTGGATTTAGTGAGTGCCGGGGTTAATTGCACAAATATATATATATATATATATATATATATATATATATATATATATATATATATATATATATATATATATATTTTTTTTTTTTTAAGGCTCTGACAACGTCGAACAACTTGGGAGTCCTCCAAGTCGCTAGAAGCCGCAGGCACCACAATAGGTTGGTTCAGGTGAAACGCTGATACCACCTTAGGGAGAAACTGAGGACGCGTCCGCAGTTCTGCCCTGTCCCAATGGAAAATCAGATATGGCTTTTGTACGAAAAAGCCGTCAATTCTGACACTCTCCTGGCCGAAGCCAGGGCCAGTAGCATGGTCACTTTCCATGTAAGATATTTCAAATCCACCGATTTGAGTGGCTCAAACCCATGGGATTTAAGGAATCCCAAAACTACATTGAGATCCCACGGTGCCACTGGAGGCACAACCGGGGCTGTATATGTAGTACTCCTTTGACAAAAGCTTGGACTTCAGGAACTGAAGCCAATTCTTTCTGGAAGAAAATCGACAGGGCCGAAATTTGAACCTTAATGGACCCCAATTTGAGGCCCATAGACAATCCTGTTTGCAGGAAATGTAGGAATCGACCCAGTTGAAATTCCTCCGTCGGAGCCCTCTCCTTCAGGATCCGGCGTTCAACCGCCATGCCGTCAAACGCAGCCGCGGTAAGTCTAGAGGTAGAGTGCACGGCTCCTCCGTGCGCATCTCTTGAAGTTCCGGGTACCAAGTCTTTCTTGGCAAATCCGGAGCCACGAGTATCGTTCTTACTCCCCTTCGCCTTATAATTCTCAGTACCTTGGGTATGAGAGGCAGATGGGGGGAACACATACATTGACTGGTACACCCATGGTGTTACCAACGCGTCCACAGCTATTGCCTGAGGGTCTCTTGACCTGGCGCAATACCTGTCCAGTTTTTTGTTGAGGCGGGACGCCATCATGTCCACCTTTGGTTTTTCCCAACGGTTCACAATCATGTGGAAGACTTCTGGATGAAGTCCCCACTCTCCCGGGTGGTGATCGTGTCTGCTGAGGAAGTCTGCTTCCCAGTTGTCCACTCCCGGAATGAACACTGCTGACAGTGCTATCACATGATTTTCTGCCCAGTGAAAATTCCTTGCAGCTTCTGCCATTGCCCTCCTGCTTCTTGTGTCGCCCTGTCTGTTTACGTGGGCGACTGCTGTGGTGTTGCCCCACTGGATCAACACCCGCTGACCCTGAAGCAGAGGTCTTGCCAGGCTTAGAGCATTGTAAATTGCCCTTAGCTCCAGTATATTTATGTGAAGTGAAGTCTCCAGGCTTGACCACACTCCCTGGAAATTTCTTCCCTGTGTGACTGCTCCCCAGCCTCTCAGGCTGGCATTCGTGGTCACCAGGACCCAGTCCTGAATGCCGAAACTGCGGCCCTCCAAAAAGGTGAGCACTCTGCAACCACCACAGAAGAGACCCCCTTGTCCTTGGATACGGGGCTATCCGCTGATGCATCTGAAGATGCGATCCGGACCATTTGTCCCGCAGATCCCACTGAAAAGTTCTTGCGTGGAATCTGCCGAATGGAATCGCTTCGTAAGAAGCCATCATTTACCCAGGACTCTTGTGCATTGATGCACTGACACTTTTCCTGGTTTCAGGAGGTTCCTGACTAGCTCGGATAACTCCCTGGCTTTCTCCTCCGGGAGAAAAACCTTTTTCTGAACTATGTCCAGAATCATCCCTAGGAACAGCAGACGTGTTGTCGGGATCAGCTGGGATTTTGGAATATTTAGAATCCACCCGTGCTGTTGTAGCACTACTTGGTATAGTGCTACTGCGACCTCTAACTGTTCTCTGGATCTTGCCCTTATCAGGAGATCGTTCAAGTAAGGGATAATTAATACGCCTTTTCTTTGAAGAAGAATCATCATTTCAGCCATTACCTTGGTAAAGACCCGGGGCGCCGTGGACAATCCAAACGGCAACGTCTGAAACTGATAGTGACAGTTTTGTACCACGAACCTGAGGTACCCTTGGTGTGAAGGGCAAATTGGGACATGGAGGTAAGCATCCTTGATGTCCAAGGACACCATAAAGTCCCCTTCTTCCAGATTCGCTATCACTGCTCTGAGTGATTCCATCTTGAACTTGAACCTTTGTATGTAAGTGTTCAAAAATTTCAGACTTAGAATAGGTCTCACCGAGCCGTCCAGCTTCGGCACCACAAACAGCGTGGAATAATACCCCTATCCTTGTTGTAGGAGGGGTACCTTGACTATTACTTGCTGGGAATACAGCTAGTGAATAGCTTCCAATACCATCTCCCTGTTGGAGGGAGATGTTGGTAAAGCAGACTTCAGGAGTCTGCGAGGAAGAGACGTCTCGAATTCCAATCTGTACCCCTGTGATACTACCTGCAGGATCCAGGGATCGACTTGCGAGTGAGCCCACTGCGCGCTGAAATTCTTGAGACGACCCCCCCACCGGACCTGAGTCCGCTTGTAAGGCCCCAGTGACACGCTGAGGACTTTTCAGAAGCTGGGGAGGGCTTCTGCTCCTGGGAAGGAGCTGCTTGCTGCAGTCTCTTACCCTTTCCTTTGCCTCGGGCAGATATGAATGGCCTTTTGCCCGCTTGTTCTTATGAGAACGAAAGGACTGAGGCTGAAAAGACGGTGTCTTTTTCTGTTGGGAGGTGACCTGAGGTAAAAAAGGTGGATTTTCCGGCTGTTGCCGTGGCCACCCAGTCCGATAGACCGACCCCAAATAATTCCTCCCCTTTATACGGCAAACTTCCATATGCCGCTTGGAATCCGCATCACCTGACCACTGTCGCGTCCATAAACTTCTTCTGGCAGAAATGGACAGCGCACTTACCCTTGATGCCAGAGTGCAAATATCCCTCTGTGCATCTCGCATATAAAGAAAATGCATCCTTTAAATGCTCTATAGTCAATAAAATATTGTCGCTATTCAGGGTATCAATATTTCCAGTCAGAGATTCCGACCAAACCCCCCCAGCACTGCACATCCATGCTGGGGCGATTGCTGGTCGCAGTATAACATCAGTATGTGTGTATATACTTTTTAGAGTATTTTCCAGCCTCCTATCAGCTGGATCTTTGAGGGCGGCCGTATCAGGAGACGGTAACGCCATTTGTTTTTATAAGCGTGTGAGCGCCTTATCTACCCTAGGGGGTGTTTCCCAGCGCGCCCTAACCTCTGGCGGGAAAGGGTATAATGCCAATAACTTCTTTGAAATTAGCAACTTCCTATCGGGGGTAACCCACGCTTCATCACACACTTCAATCAATTTATCTGATTCAGGAAAAACTACAGGTAGTTTTTTTCACACCCCACATAATACCCATTTTTGTGGTACTTGTAGTATCAGAAATATGTAACGCCTCCTTCATTGCCGTGATTATGTAACGTGTGGCCCTACTGGAAAATACGTTTGTTTCTTCACCGTCGACACTGGAACCAGTGTCCGTGTCTGTGTCGACCGACTGAGGTAATGGCGTTTAAGCCCCTGACGGTGTTTGAGACGCCTGGACAGGTACTAATCGGTTTGCCGGCCGTCTCATATCGTCAACCGACCTTGTAGCGTGTTGACACCATCACGTAATTCCATAAATAAAGCCATCCATTCCGGTGTCGACTCCCTAGGGGGTGACATCCCATTACAGGCAATTGCTCCGCCTCCACACCAACATCGTCCTCATACCTGTCGACACACACGTACCGACACACAGCACACACACAGGGAATGCTCTGATAGAGGACAGGACCCCACTAGCCCTTTGGGGAGACAGAGGGAGAGTTTGCCAGCACACACCAAGGCGCTATAATTATACAGGGACAACCTTATAGTAAGTGTTTTCCCTTATAGCAGCCTAATATATATTTATATCGCCAAAATATGTCCCCCCTCTCTGTTTTAACCCTGTTTCTGTAGTGCAGTGCAGGGGAGAGCCTGGGAGCCTTCCCACCAGCGGATCTGTGTGGGAAAAATGGCGCTGTGTGCTGAGGAGATAAGCCCCGCCCCCTTCACGGCGGGCTCTTCTCCCGTTTTTTTCTGGAATCCTGGCAGGGGTTAAATACATCCATATAGCCCAGGGGCTATATGTGATGTATTTTTAGCCAGTAAAGGTAATTACATTGCTGCTCAGGGCGCCCCCCCCCAGCGCCCTGCACCCTCAGTGACCGCGGTGTGAAGTGTGCTGAGAGCAATGGCGCACAGCTGCAGTGCTGTGCGCTACCTTAAGAAGACTGGGAAGTCTTCAGCCGCCGATTTCTGGACCTCTTCTCTCTTCAGCATCTGTAAGGGGGCCGGCGGCGCGGCTCCGGTGACCCATCCAGGCTGTACCTGTGATCGTCCCTCTGGAGCTAATGTCCAGTAGCCAAAGAAGCCCAATCCATCCTGCACGCAGGTGAGTTCGCTTCTTCTCCCCTTAGTCCCGCGTTGCAGTGAGCCTGTTGCCAGCAGGACTCACTGAAAATAAAAAACCTAACAAACTTTTATTCTAAGCAGCTCTTTAGGAGAGCCACCTAGATTGCACCCTTCTCGGCCGGGCACAAAAACCTAACTGAGGCTTGGAGGAGGGTCATAGGGGGAGGAGCCAGTGCACACCACCTAGTGGTCAAACTTTTAATTTTGTGCCCTGTCTCCTGCGGAGCCGCTATTCCCCATGGTCCTGATGGAGTCCCCAGCATCCACTTAGGACGTCAGAGAAAAACAGTTAAATTAAACTCCATCTATATACAATTTTTTTTAAAGAACTACATGGCCATAATATACAAGAGTTTATCTGACAAATACATCCCCTCTCCTATCTATTATTGTGTCCATCATATAGTACACAGGGGAGTATATAGAGAGTAGCCAGGCTCATAGTGGCTACATCTTATGGCGATTGTACCTTGTTAGGAGGACCATGAGCACGTCTGGGAGGCGTGCACGTCTACGCCCCATTCACATGAAAGAGAGTGTCTAAATACGAAGCTCGGTGCGGCCAGGCACGGGTGCGCCTAGCTGCACTGAGTGTTCCCATTTACCGCAGATGTAGCCACGATGAGCTTGGCTACATCTGAAGCTTCTTCTCTGCATTTCCTGTCATAAATAACACATTGCGAGAAATGTTTAAATCAAAATATACATTCACAAACATTATACAGGTTGAGTATCCCTTATCCAAAATGCTTGGGACCAGAGGTATTTTGGATATGGGATTTTTCCGTATTTTGGAATAATTGCATACCATAATGAGATATCATGGTGATGGGACCTAAATCTAAGCACAGAATACATTTATGTTACATATACACCTTATACACACAGCCTGGAGGTAATTTTAGCCAATATTTTTTTATAACTTTGTGCATTAAACAAAGTGTGTGTACATTCACACAATTCATTTACACCTTATAGACACAGCCTGAAGGTCATTTAATACAATATTTTTAATAACTTCGTGTATTAAACAAAGTTTGTGTACATTGAGCCATCAGAAAACAAAGGTTTCACTATCTCACTCAAAAAAGTCCGTATTTCGGAATATTTGGATATGGGATACTCAACCTGTATATATATATTATATTATATATATATGTGTATATATATATTATATTATATATATATATATATATATATGTGTATATATATATATGTGTATATATATATATATATATATGTGTGTATGTATATATATATATATATATATATATATATACACACACACACACACGCACATATACATATATATATATATGTATATGTGCGTGTGTGTGTGTGTATATATATATATATATATATATATACACATACACACACACACACATATATATATATATATATATATATATATACACACACACACACACACACACACACATACACAATACATCTACCACTTCTGTGGAAGGTGCACTCGCGCCAAAAAATAGTCCATATGACTTGATTGAGGTTCAATTTCTTTAATGAGAGTCAAGGATAATGCCATTTAAAGTCGACGTTTCTAACCCTCTCGGGGCCTTCCTCAAGACCGGCACACTCATAATTTCTACAACATAATAAATTAATGTCCTAGAACATTCAACAACAGTAGAAAAAGGACAATATAACATAATCATATATAATACAGAATAAAAATAAAACATGGTCATATGTTACACCGCCACCAATGCTTCCCAGGCTGACCACTCCACCTATCAACCACTGACCGCAAATCCTATGCCTCGAATCAAGTCAAAAATTGACAACATTTTGAAGTTGGGTTTTGAGCAGGGATTGCTTGATGATAATCTTTTTAAATATCTTACAGTCAACAACCCCAAATGCCCCATCCTCTATACCTTACCCAAGGTGCATAAAACCTTGGTGCACCCACCAGGGAGACCCATTATCGCCGCAGAGGGATCTCTACTACAACCTATTGCTATCTTTATAGATCGCATTCTTCAACCACTAGTATTTAACACCAGTAGTTATCTTAGGGATACGGGGGATTTTTTGAGACATCTAAGAAATTTCCAGAACACCAATGAGCATATATTACTAGTTACGATGGATGTATGCTCCTTGTATACGGTGATCCCACACCAGCAGGGGTTGAATGTCTTACGTAATGTGTTCATAAATGCACCGCATTTGGAATTCCCGTCTGAATTTTTATTGGAACTTACATCACTGGTTCTTACTTGCAACCATTTTGTTTATAAAACCGATTATTTTTTGTAAATTGCGGATACGGCGATGGGGTCTAATTTGGCCCCGTCGTACACTAACCTTTTTATGGATAACTATGAAAACATATATTTTACCTCAATACGGGCATAAGATTGCATTTTTCAAACGTTTTATCGATGACATTTTCCTCTTATGGTCTGGTACCGAAGGGGAATTTGTCGAGATGATACAGTATCTAAATTCATTAAATAATCCCATTCGGTTTACATAGTCGATATCTGACACCTCTATCAATTTTTTGGATGTAACTGTTACAAAAACAGGTAACAAATTCGACACAACCTTATATCGTAAACCCACCGATCGGAATGTGACACTGTTGGTGACCAGTCATCACCCGCCTGCTCTTAAACAAAGTTTGCCCATATCACAATTTCTTCGAGCAATGAGAATTAACTCCTCTCCAGAAAAAAGACATGAACAATGTTCTGATATTACAACTCGTTTTTTGGAACGTGGGTATTCGAATTCTACACTCTCACAATGTTTGGCTAAGGCTACCCGTATCTATAACGGTGAAGGTCCCTCCAATAAACACCAATTGAATCGTATGATATTTCCTACCCAATTCGATGGTTCTGCTGATGTGACTAGGAAATCACTTAGAAAACATTGGCCTATTATCTCTTCGGATACCAACTTACCCTTTAAGGGTGTAGCAGCCCCCATGATGGCATACCGTCGAGGGGCCAACCTAAAACAACTATTGATGAGACCCACGTTGTACCCTGAGCCCCAGATGTCACATTTGCAATTAATGCAGGCCAAACCAGGCTGTTTTTCTTGCGGCGGGTGTACCACATGCCGTTCTATGATAACGGGTCCTTATTTTTATCACCCCCATACTGGTAAGAAGCTCAATATTAAATTTCACCTGCATTGCAGATTAGAATTCGTTATATACATTCTGAAATGCCCCTGCGGTTTGTGCTATGTAGGCATGACATCTCGTCCTTTTAGAGACCGAATGGCCAACCATAGGTCTACTATTCATACGACCCTTGCCTCTGGCCTTACCGATAAACCAGTTGCCCGACATTTTCTGACAGCTAGGCACCAGGTAGCCACTCTCAAATGTCAGTTAATTGATTGGGTACCCCCTCCCGTCTTAGGAGGTGATCGGTTGTTGGCACTCAAACAAAGGGAATGTTTTTGGATACACACATTGAATACTGTGGCTCCCAAAGGCCTTAATGAGGCCAACCCCCTTAATCTTTTTATCTAAAGGTTTAATACCTTTATCAAAGGTTTAATGATTTGAATTTCTCCTCTGTGGATACCCTTGATTCTAGGTCTCCTGTGTAGGCTTTATTGTTTGTTTATTAATATTTTGTCTGTATATGTTTGTTTCTTGTCTTTTTTTGTACTGTGTCCCTCTTGGTGCGTCTTCCCAGGTCCCTAACAGATTGAAGTAGGGAGCCCTATACTGTCCATTCCTATATATAGTAATTGTATGTGTTGTTTTTGGTCTTGAAAAACCTATATTAATATTCCTTATTGGCATATATAATCTATATTGATGAGGTGCGCTTGTTTTATATATGGTCTTTAAGCAGGGATTGGCGGGTTGAGCGCCCTTCTATTGGTGATTTTACTGAATGTTACAGTGGTGACGATCAGTAGCTAATTTTTCCCCCCCAGCATTTATATGTATCTTTATGGGTGTTCTGTATGATTGGTGAATACTGTGCGGCTAGTCATGAATGGTAATGTTATTGGAACGCAAGCCGTCGTACACGACGTAGTGCGCCGTCGAGCGTCGCTCTGCAGTGGGTCCCGTGTCACTTCCGGGTCGTGGAACGCATGCGCTTCCGGGATATGACACGCTGAAGAGCGAGTTTTAGCGGTCACAAGAGTAATTTTGATCTTTCTTTGCTCGTTGTCTTATACTGATAAGGTAGAGTAACTTATTTGCACTAATGACGGGCTGATCAGTGAGCGGAAACATGTGAAATTACCGCATTGTGTCTTAGTGTATACTCAGCGTTAATTGTACTTCCGGTCCAGGGGTCAATAAATAGTCAGCAGCTGATCCTGTGAGACATGCAGCTGTCCGACGCCCGTTTGGTACCGGCTTCGTGAGTACTGTTCCTTTGACCTATTTGCAGTTGACAGTTTGTTCTTTTAGGATTTTTATCCTTTGTTTATACATATTGACATATATTATATGGCAGGACTTACTGTCGGGACAGCTGCATTATATTCACCTACATCTTAATATTTCAGGTATACTTTTGATTATTTATTGCTTGTGTGGTGTTTGTGATTTAACACTTAGGCTGATTGAATTCCTCCATATGTATTACAGTGATCTGTGAACTATGGAGTCTTGCATGAATTTGACTATGATCTACGTTATTGACTTGTTGCCAGTGCAGGTAATCTTTAGCGGCACAAATGATTGACCCTATATATGCTGGTACTCCATTTGTGATTCCACCATGGGTGATTCATCTTTTGGTGGTTGGTTCTTGATGCTGGTTTTTTATGATGTTCTCTTACAGCAGTCACCCTCAGTCTGGTTTTTTAGGGGCCTGGGAGGCATTGGTGGCGGTGTAACATATGACCATGTTTTATTTTTATTCTGTATTATATATGAATATGTTATATTGTCCTTTTTCTACTGTTGTTGAATGTTCTATGACATTAATTTATTATGTTGTAGAAATTATGAGTGTGCCGGTCTTCAGGAAGGCCTCGAGAGGGACCGAAACGTCGACTTTAAATTGCATTATCCTTGACTCTCATTAAAGAAATTGAACCTCAATCAAGTCATATGGACTATTTTTTGGCGCGAGTGCACCTTCCACAGACGTGGTAGATGTATTGTATTTGTGTGACCCCATTAAGGTTACTGGTGGCACCCGCTACTTTATTTCTTATATTGATGCGAGTGCAGGATTCTCTGCGGATATAGAGATTATATATATATATATATATATATATATATATATATATATATATATATATATATATATATATATATATATATATACACACACACACACACACACACACCTGACGATGGTTGGAATAAAACTAAAACGTTGCTTAAGAAATACACACACACACACACAGGTTGAGTATCCCATATCCAAATATTCAGAAATATGGACTTTTTTGAGTGAGATATAGTGAAACCTTTGTTTTTTGATGGCTCAATGTACACAAACTTTGTTTACTACACTAAGTTATTAAAAATATTGTATTAAATGACCTTCAGGCTTTGTGTATAAGGTGTATATGAAACATAAATGAATTGTATGAATGTAGACACACTTTGTTTAATGCACAAAGTTATAAAAAAATATTGGCTAAAATGACCATCAGGCTGTGTGTATAAGGTGTATATGTAACAAATGCATTCTGTGCTTAGATTTAGGTCCCATCACCATGATATCTCATTATGGTATGCAATTATGCCAAAACATGGAAAAATCCCATATCCAAAATACCTCTGGTCCCAAGCATTTTGGATAAGGATATATAATTGGAAATTTAAAGCTGCAATAAATAAGATTTTACTCACCGGTAAATCTATTTCTCGTAGTCCGTAGTGGATGCTGGGAACTCCGTAAGGACCATGGGGAATAGCGGCTCTGCAGGAGACTGGGCACAACTAAAGAAAGCTTTAGGACTACCTGGTGTGCACTGGCTCCTCCCCCTATGACCCTCCTCCAGACCTCAGTTAGGATACTGTGCCCGGAAGAGCTGACACAATAAGGAAGGATTTTGAATCCCAGGTAAGACTCATACCAGCCACACCAATCACACCGTTTAACTCGTGATACTATACCCATTAACAGTATGAAATATAACTGAGCCTCTCAACAGATGGCTCAACAATAACCCTTTAGTTAACAATAACTATATACACAAGTATTGCAGACAATCCGCAGTTGGGATGGGCGCCCAGCATCCACTATGGACTACGAGAAATAGATTTACCGGTGAGTAAAATCTTATTTTCTCTGACGTCCTAGTGGATGCTGGGAACTCCGTAAGGACCATGGGGATTATACCAAAGCTCCCAAACGGGCGGGAGAGTGCGGATGACTCTGCAGCACCGAATGAGAGAACTCCAGGTCCTCCTCAGCCAGGTTATCAAATTTGTAGAATTTTGCAAAAGTGTTAGACACTGACCAAGTAGCAGCTCGGCAAAGTTGTAAAGCCGAGACCCCTCGGGCAGCCGCCCAAGAAGAGCACACCTTCCTTGTGGAATGGGCTTTTACAGATTTTGGATGCGGCAGTCCAGCCGCAGAATGCGCATGCTGAATTGATCCAGGGAGCAATAGACTGCTTTGAAGCAGGAGCACCCAGCTTGTTGGGTGCATACAGGATAAATAGCGAGTCAGTTTTCCCGACTCCAGCCGTCCTGGAAACATATATTTTCAAGGCCCTGACTACGTCCAGTAACTTGGAATCCTCCAAGTCCTTAGTAGCCGCAGGCACCACAATAGGTTGGTTCAAATGAAACGCTGATACCACCTTAGGGAGAAACTGGGGACGAGTCCTCAATTCTGCCCTATCCATATGGAAACTCAGATAAGGGCTTTTACACAACAAAGCCGCCAATTCTGACACACGCCTGGCTGAAGCCAAGGCCAACAACATGACCACTTTCCAAGTGAGATATTTTAAATCCACGGTTTTAAGTGGTTCAAGCCAATGTGACTTAAGGAAACCCAACACCACGTTGAGATCCCAAGGTGCCACTGGAGGCACAAAAGGGGGCTGAATATGCAGCACTCCCTTAACAAATGTCTGAACTTCAGGCAGCGAAGCCAGTTCTTTTTGGAAGAAAATAGACAGAGCTGAAATCTGGACCTTAATGGAACACAATTTGAGGCCCATCGTCACCCCTAACTGTAGGAAGTGCAGAAATCGACCCAGCTGAAAATCCTCCGTTGGGGCCTTCCTGGCCTCACACCACGCAACATATTTTCGCCATATGCGGTGATAATGTTTTACGGTTACATCTTTCCTAGCTTTAACTAGCGTAGGAATGACTTCCTCCGGAATGCCCTTCTCTTTTAGGATCCGGTGTTCAACCGCCATGCCGTCAAACGTAGCCGCAGTAAGTCTTGGAACAGACAGGGCCCCTGCTGCAGCAGGTCCTGTCTGAGCGGCAGAGGCCATGGGTCCTCTGAGATCATTTCTTGAAGTTCTGGGTACCAAGCTCTTCTTGGCCAATCCGGAACCACGAGTATAGTTCTTACTCCTCTCCTTCTTATTATTCTCAGCACCTTGGGTATGAGAGGCAGAGGAAGGAACACATAAACCGACTGGTACACCCACGGTGTCACTAGAGCGTCCACAGCTACCGCCTGAGGGTCCCTTGACCTGGCGCAAAATCTTTTTAGCTTTTTGTTGAGGCGGGACGCCATCATGTCCACCTGTAGCCTTTCCCAACGGTTTACAATCATTTGGAAGACCTCTGGATGAAGTCCCCACTCTCCCGGGTGGAGGTCGTACCTGCTGAGGAAGTCTGCTTCCCAGTTGTCCACTCCCGGAATGAACACTGCTGACAGTGCTAACGCGTGATTTTCCGCCCATCGGAGAATCCTTGTGGCTTCTGCCATCACCATCCTGCTTCTTGTGCCACCCTGTCGGTTTACATGGGCGACCGCCGTGATGTTGTCTGACTGAATCAGTACCGTTGGTTTTGAAGCAGGGGCCTTGCCTGACTTAGGGCATTGTAAATGGCCCTCAGTTCCAGAATATTTATGTAAAGGGAAGTCTCCTGGCTTGACCCAGTCCTTGGAAGTTTCTTCCCTGTGTGACTGCCCCCCAGCCTCAAAGGCTGGCATCCGTGGTCACCAGGACCCAGTCCTGTATGCCGGATCTGCGGCCCTCATGAAGATGAGCACTCTGCAGCCACCACAGCAGAGACACCCTGGTCCTTGTAGACAGGGTTATCAACCGATGCATCTGGAGATGCGATCTGGACCACTTGTCCAACAGGTCCCACTGAAAAGTTCTTGCATGGAACCTGCCGAATGGAATTGCTTCGTAGGAAGCTACCATCTTTCCCAGGACTCGCGTGCAGTGATGCACCGACACCTGTTTTGGTTTCAGGAGGCCTCCCACTAGAGAGGACAGCTCCTTGGCTTTCTCCTCCGGGAGAAACTTTTTTCTGGTCTGTGTCCAGAACCATCCCCAGGAACAGTAGACGTGTCGTAGGGGCCAGCTGTGACTTTGGAATATTTAGAATCCAACCGTGCTGTTGTAGCACCTCCTGAGATAGTGCTACCCCGACCAACAACTTCTTCCTGGACCTCGCCTTTATCAGGAGATTGTCCAAGTATGGGATAATTAAAACTCCCTTCCGCCGAAGGAGTATCATCATTTCGGCCATTACCTTGGTAAATACCCTCGGTGCCGTGGAGAGACCGAACGGCAACGTCTGGAATTGGTAATGACAATCCTGTACCACAAATCTGAGGTACTCCTGGTGAGGATGGTAAATGGGGACATGCAGGTAGGCATCCTTGATGTCCAGTGATACCATGTAATCCCCCTCGTCCAGGCTTGCAATAACCGCCCTGAGCAATTCCATCTTGAACTTGAATTTTTTTATATATGTGTTCAAGGATTTCAAATTTAAAATGGGTCTCACCGAACCGTCCGGTTTCGGTACCACAAACATTGTGGAATAGTAACCCCGTCCTTGTTGAAGGAGGGACACCTTGACTATCACCTGCTGGGAATACAGCTTGAGTATTGCCTTTAACACCGCCTCCCTGCCTAAGGGAGTTGTTGGCAAGGCAGATTTGAGGAAACGGCGGGAGGGGGGGGGGGGGGGGGGGGGGGGAGACATCTCGAATTCCAGCTTGTACCCCTGAGATACTACTTGAAGGATCCAGGGATCCATCTGTGAGCGAGCCCACTGATTGCTGTAGTTTTTGAGACGGGCCCCCACCATCCCTGGCTCCACCTGTGGAGCCCCAGCGTCATGCTGTGGACTTAGAGGAAGCGGGGGAGGGCTTTTGCTCCTGGGAACTGTCTGTCTGCTGCAGCTTTTTTCCTCTACCTCTGCCTCTGGGCAGAAAGGACGCGCATTTAACCCACTTGCCCTTATGGGGCCAAAAAAGGACTGTACCTGATAATACAGTGCTTTCTTTGGCTGTGAGGGAACATGGGGTAAAAATGCTGACTTCCCAGCTGTCGCTGTGGAAACGAGGTCCGAGAGACCATCCCCGAACAACTCCTCACCTTTATAAGGCAAAACGTCCATGTGCCTTTTAGAATCTGCATCTCCTGTCCACTGCCGGGTCCATAACCCTCTCCTGGCAGAAATGGACATTGCACTTATTTTAGATGCCAGCCGGCAAATATCCCTCTGTGCATCTCTCATGTATAAGACTGCGTCTTTTATATGCTCTACGGTTAGCAATATAGTGTCCCTGTCTAAGGTATCAATATTTTCTGACAGGGAATCTGACCACGCAGCTGCAGCACTGCACATCCATGCTGAAGCAATAGCTGGTCTCAGTATAATACAGGTATGTGTATATATAGACTTCAGGATAGCCTCCTGTTTCCTATCAGCAGGCTCCTTCAGGGCGGCCGTATCCGCAGACGGTAGTGCCACCTTCTTTGACAAGCGTGTGAGCGCTTTATCCACTCTAGGGGATGTCTCCCAACGTGACCTATCCTCTGGCGGGAAAGGGTACGTCATTAGTAACCTTTTAGAAATTACCAATTTCTTATCGGGGGAAGCCCACGATTCTTCACACACCTCATTTAACTCATCAGATGGGGGAAAAATCACTGGTAGTTTTTTCTCTCCAAACATAATACCCTTTTTTGTGGTAATATCAGAAATGTGCAACACATTTTTCATAGCCTCAATCATGTAACGTGTGGCCCTATTGGAAGTTACATTAGTCTCCTCGTCGTCGACACTGGAGTCAGTATCCGTGTCGACATCTGTGTCTGCCATCTGAGGTCGCGGGCGTTTTAGAGCCCCTGATGGCTTTTGAGACGCCTCGGCAGGCACAGGCTGAGAACCTGGCTGTCCCATAATTGGTATGTCGTCAAATCTTTTATGTAAGGAGTTGACACTTTCACGTAATTCCTTCCATAAGTCCATCCACTCAGGTGTCGGCCCCGCAGGGGGTGACATCACATTTATTGGCATCTGCTCCGCCTCCACATAAGCCTCCTCAAACATGTCGACACAGCCATACCGACACCGCACACACACAGGGAATGCTCTGACAGAGGACAGGACCCCACAAAGCCCTTTGGGGAGACAGAGAGAGAGTATGCCAGCACACACCAGAGCGCTATATAGCACAGGGATAAACACTATACTGAGTGATTTTCCCTTATAGCTGCTTATATATCTATTACTGCGACTAAATTCAGTGCCCCCCCTCTCTTTTTTACCCTTTTGTAGTCTGAAACTGCAGGGGAGAGCCTGGGAGCGATCCTTCCAGCGGAGCTGTGAGGGAAAATGGCGCCAGTGTGCTGAGGGAGCAAGCTCCGCCACTTTTTCGGCTGACTTCTCCCGCTTTTTTCTAGATCTCTGGCAGGGGTATTTGTCACATATATAGCCTCTAGGACTATATATTGTGAATTTCTATGCCAGCCAAGGTGTTAATATTGCTGCTCAGTGCGCCCCCCAGCGCCCTGCACCCATCAGTGACCGGAGTGTGAGGTGTGCATGAGGAGCAATGGCGCACAGCTGCAGTGCTGTGCGCTACCTTATTGAAGACCGAAGTCTTCTGCCGCCGATTTTCCGGACCAACTTCTTGCTTCTGGCTCTGTAAGGGGGACGGCGGCGCGGCTCCGGGACCGAACGATCGAGGTCGGGTCCTGTGTTCGATCCCTCTGGAGCTAATGGTGTCCAGTAGCCTAAGAAGCCCAAGCTAGCTGCAAGCAGGTAGGTTCGCTTCTTCTCCCCTTAGTCCCTCGTAGCAGTGAGTCTGTTGCCAGCAGATCTCACTGAAAATAAAAACCTAAAATTATACTTTCTTTTCTAGGAGCTCAGGAGAGCCCCTAGTGTGCATCCAGCTCAGCCGGGCACAAGATTCTAACTGAGGTCTGGAGTAGGGTCATAGGGGGAGGAGCCAGTGCACACCAGGTAGTCCTAAAGCTTTCTTTAGTTGTGCCCAGTCTCCTGCGGAGCCGCTATTCCCCATGGTCCTTACGGAGTTCCCAGCATCCACTAGGACGTCAGAGAAATATTCATTGCAAAGCACGTGCATTGCACCTAATATTAGTGTTGTTTATATTTCCAGGTCCAGTCCAACCAAAGTGGAAGCTTTTCAAAGCCGCTGCTTCATAAATCTCACCCTGAGGCAGAAAGTAACTCACAGATAACGGTTGCAGCCTGTGAGCCAGAGAGGATCATGGGAAGGAAACATTCTACGGTCACTAAACTGTGTTTGGACACAGAGGTGTGCAGGATACCACTGTAACATGTTATAAGTTCTTTAACAATTGTAATAAAATTATTTCTATACAGGAGCTCTCAAATTGCCACAAGTAATGTTGTAGGCCACAAGTTCTCAAACGCGGTCCACAAGGCACCCAAATGGTCCAGGTTTTATGTATATGCATGGCTCAGTACAGATGGTTAAATCAGATTGACTGAGGTGCTAATTAAGTCACCTGTGGCCAAGCATGGATAAACTTAAAACCTGGAATGTTAGCGTGAATTGAGGTCTGCATCTGAGAACCTCTATTGTAGGCTACATCCAAATGTACAGTGGCTTGCAATAGTATTCAACCTTTTGAAAAGTCACATTTGTCTGATTTGCAAATGACACTTACGCAGATTGCTCCAGACAGTATTCTTATTACAAACCAGTAGGCTTTTAAAGACATTTTTCAAACTCAAATGATTATTTGAATGCAGATTATGTTTTTTTTTTTAAAATCGATATTGAAAAAATAGGATTTTAATTACCTACCATGTAAATCCTTTTCTAGTAGCCCATAAGGGATATTGGGGAGACTTAGTACGATGGGGTATAGACGGGGTCCAAAGGAGCCGGTGCACTTTAAATTTCTTCACTGGGTGTGCTGGCTCCTCCCCTCTATGCCCCCTCCCACAGGCAGTTATAGGAACATAACAGCGAGTGGTGAGATTTATACACCAGCACACCACTAACATACAACCAGCAATGGCTGGTAACCAAACAGCAACAGTTGAACAGGTAACCATAGTAAAGACAACCTGCAGAAAAGTCATCGCACTGAGGCGGGCGCCCAATATCCCTTATGCACTACGAGAAAAGGATTTACTGGTAGGTAATTAAAATTCTATTTTCTCTAGCATCCATAAGAGATATTGGGGAGACTTCGTACGATGGGGACATCCCAAAGCTTACAGAACGTGCAGGAACGTGCAGAGACTGCTGCAGCACCGCCTGCCCAAATTGGGCATCCTATTTGACCAGGGTATTAAACTTGTAGAACTTCACAAAAGTGTTCTTCCCCGACTAAGTAGCAGCTCGGCATCATTTCAAGGCCGAGACTCCATGGGCAGTCGCCCAGGAAGAGCCCACCGATCTTGTAGAGTTGGCCTTTAGAGACTGAAGGACAGGCAAGGCTGCCGACACATAGGACTATTGGATAGTCAGCCCAAGCCAACGAGCAACGGACTGCTTTGAAGCAGGGCAACCACAGAGCACGAACAAGGAATCCGTCTTTCTGATGCGAGCTGTTATCTTGACATAGATCTTCAAGGCTAGCACAGCATCCACTGCCTCCAGAGGAGCAGAAATGCCAGAACTTGACTGAACCACAATAGGCTGATTCAGGTGGAATGCAGAGACAACCTTCGGCAAGAACTACTGCCTAGTCCTGAGCTCCGCTCTGTCCTCATAGAAGACCAAGTAAGGGCTTCTACACGATAAGGCCCCCAATTCCGAGACACGCCTAGCAGAAGCCAGGGCCAGTAACATCACCGTCTTCCACGTGAGGCACTTATCTTCTACCGTCATCAGAGGTTCAAACCAGGAGGACTGTAGAAATTCCAACACTACATTCCAATCCCAGGGTGCCGCGGGCGACACAAAAGGAAGTTGAATGTGAAGTACCCCTTGCAAGAAGGTCTGAACTTCTGGCAATACTGCCAATTTCTTCTGGCAAAAAATTGAGAGGGCTGAAATATGGACCTTAATGGAACCCAGACGTAAGCCCTTATCCACACCAGCCCGCAGGAAACGGAGGAATCGTCCCAAGTGGAACTCCGTACGCGGATGTGAGCGTTCCTCACACCAAGAGACATATCGTCTCCAGATACGATAGTGTTTTGACGTCACAAGTTTCCTGGCCTGAACCATGGTAGCAATTACTCTTTTGGAAAGGCCCTTGTGAGTTAGGATGTTCCGCTCAACCTCCATGCCGTCAAACGAAGTCGCTATAAGTCTGGGTAGACGAATGGTCCTTGTTGAAGAAGATCTCTTCTTAGTGATAGAGGTCAAGGGTTTTCGACAGACATGTCCAGAAGATCCGCGTACCACGCCCTCCAAGGCCAATCCGGGGCAATCAGAAATGCCTGCACTCCTTGATTTCTGATTCGCTTGAGCACCGTTGGGAGCAACGGAATCGGCGGAAAGAGGTAGACCAGCCAGTAAGGCCAAGGCGACGTCAGTGCATCACTGCCCTCGCCTGGGGGTCCCTAGTTCGGGAGCAATACCAATGAAGCTTCTTGTTGAGTCGAGAAGCCATCATGTCTATTTGTGGGCAGCCCCACCGGTCAATGATATGCAGAAATACCTGATGGTGGAGCACCCACTCCTCGAGTGGAGATCATGATGACTCAGGAAGTCCGCTTCCCAGTTGTCCACTCACGGAATGAAGATTGCTGACAATGCTCTCACATTTCTTTCTGCCCAGAGGAGTATCTTTGACACCACTCGCATGCAGGCCCTGCTTTTTGTCCCTCCTTGCCGACTGATGTATGCCACTGCTGTGGCGTTGTCTGACTGTACTTGGATCGCGTGATCCCTGAGTAGAAGAGAAGCCTGAAGCAGAGCAATGTAGATCGCCCGAAGTTCCAGAATGTTGATCGGAAGGAGGGCTTCGTGGGCTGACAACCTGCCCTGAAACTGAGCCCCTTGTGTGACAGTTTCCCATCTTCTCAGACTCGTATCTGTCGTGAGGAAGATCCAGTACTGAATTCCGAAACTCGGGCCTTCCAGGAGATTGGAAGACTGCAGCTACAACAGGAGGGAAATCCTGGCCTGATGTGACAGCCGTAACATCCGGTGCATCTGTAGATGTGATCCGGGCCACTTGCTCAGGAGATCCAATTGAAATGTTCTGACATGGAACCTCCCATATTGGATCGCCTCGTATGAGGCAACCATCTTCCCTAACAATCTTATGCAAAGATAGATGGATGGATACTCAAGCAAGTCAGAGCACCATGCGGACCATCTCCTGAAGTGTTCTCACCTTGTCCTCCGAGAGGAACACCTTCTGGGCCACAGTATCCAGTGACATCCCCAGGAACAGGAGCCGCAGAGTTGGATCCAGGTGAATTGAGAATCCACCCATGGTGTGACAGAAGTTGGATAGTACGGTCAATATAATGAGATTTATGGTAAGAACTTAGCGTTGTTAAATCTCTTTCTGCGAGGTACACTGGTTTCTGCAAGGATTAACCTCGGGGTGTAAAGTAGGATCTTGATCCGAGGCACCAACAGACTCAAAGCTTTGACTGTTCCCAAGATGCACAGTTCCGCCTCCTCTATAACCCCGCCTCCATGCACAGGAGCTCAGTTTCGTTAACCAGGCCAATGCAGTAACAGGTACCAGAGACGACAATCGCTCATAGCCAATTACACCACACACTCACCACAGGAGAGGGTGTCAGTGGCTATGCCATACCAACCCAAAGAAGCTAAGTGTGTCAGGGTGGGCGTGGAGCCCAGTGTACCTCGCAGAAAGAGATTTAACAACGGTAAATTCTTACCATAAATCTCGTTTTCTGCTGCGGGGTACACTGAGCTCCACAAGGATTAACATCGGGGATGTCCTGATGCAGTTCCTTATGGGAGGAGATGCACTGTAGCGGGCACAAGAGCACAAGGAAGCATCCTGGGAGGTGGAAGTATCGAAGGTATAGAATCTAATGAACGTGTTCCCAGAGGACCATGTAGCCACCTTGCACAATTGTTCAAGGGTCGCACTACGGTGGGCCGCCCAAGAAGATCCAACAGACCGAGTAGAATGGGCTTTGATGGTAGCAGGAACCGGCCGATCAGCCTGTTCATAAGCATGTGCAATCACCATTCTAATCCAACTGGCCAGAGTCTGCTTGGAACTAGGCCAGCCACTTTTGTGAAACCCAAACACGAAAAGAGAATCAGATTTCCTAATGGAGGAAGTTCTCTTCACATAGATACGGAGAGCCCATACTACATCCAAAGACCGCACTTTGGTAGACAACTCAGGAAAATTAAAGGCTGGAACCACAATATCCTGGTTAAGGTGGAAGGAAGACACCACCTTGGGTAAAAAACCTGGCCGTGTTCTCAGAACCGCCCAGACATGGTGAGAAATCAAACAGGGAGACTTAAAGGATAAGCCACCCAAGTCCGAGACCCTTCTAGCTGAAGCAATAGCCAGCAAGAATAACACCTTAAGGGAAAGCCACTTAAGGTCAGCAGAGTTAAGAGGCTCAAACGGAGACTCTTGTAAGGCCTCCAAAACCACGACAGATCCCAAGGGGCCACAGGTGGCACATAAGGAGGCTGAATCCGCAACACACCCCGAGTGAATATATGGACATCAGGTAGGGTAGCAATCTTTCTCTGAAACCAAACAGACAAGGCAGAGGTGTGAACCTTGAGGGAGGCCAGATGAAGGCCTAAGTCCAGGCCTTGTTGTAGAAATGCCAATAGTTTGGCCGTACTAAACTTGAAAACGTCATGATTGCGAGACGCACACCAAGTAAAGTAAGCATTCCAGACCCTATGGTAGATCTAAGCAGAAGCCGGCTTACGGCCTTCAACATAGTTTGAACGACCGCCTCAGAAAAACCCTTGGCCCTCAGGATGGAAGCTTCAAGAGCCACGCTGTCAAAGCCAGACGGGCCAAACCCTGGTAAACACAAGGGCCCTGAACGAGGAGGTCTGGTTGTTATGGAAGTAGAAGGGGACGATCCAACGAGAGGCCCTGTAGATCGGAGATCCAGTGCCGCCTGGGCCATGCTGGAGCGACCAGAAGTAGGTTCCCTCCTTCTTGCTTGAACTTCCGTATTACTCTGGGCAGGAGTGACACAGGAGGGAACACATACGGCAGCTGAAAGTTCCATGGAATTGCCAGAGCGTCCACGAACGCAGCTTGAGAATCCCTTGTCCTTGCTCCGAAGACCGGAATCTTGTGACTGTGTCGAGATGCCATGAGATCCACATCTGGAAGGCCCCACGTGTCCACGAGAAGTTGAAACACCTCCAGGTGGAGGCTCCACTCTCCGGCGTGTACATCCTGACAACTGAGATAGTCCGCTTCCCAGTTCAGAACGCCCGGAATGAACACTGCGGATATGGCCGGCAGATGGCGTTCTGCCCACTGAAGAATTTGTGATACTTCCCTCAATGCCATGCGGCTTCTGTACTTGAACAGGTCTGTTCTGTATCAGATGCAGGACCATTGTCAACGCACTGAACACTGCCCCCAATTCCAGAATGTTTATAGGGAGTAGTGACTCCTCCTTGGTCCACCGACCCTGGAGAGAGTGTTGCTCCAACACCGCGCCCCAACCTCTCAGACTGCCATCCGTCGTCAGCAGGACCCAGTTGGATATCCAGAAGGGACGGCCCCTGCTCAATTGTTGGTCCTGAAGCCACCAGCTCAGTGACAGGCGGACCTCCGGAGACAAGGAGATCATGTGAGATCTGATCCGGTGAGGCAGGCCGTCCCACTTGGACAGAATCAACTTTTGCAGAGGGCAAGAAAGGAATTGAGCAAACTCCACCATGTCGAAAGCCGACACCATGGAGACCTAGGGCACTTTCATTGCCGAATGAATCGACACTTGCGGACGAGATAGGAAGCATTGAAACCTGTCCTGAAGTTTCCGAACTCTCTCCTGAGACAGGAACAACCGCTGGTTGTGAATGTCCAATAACGCTTCCAGGTGTACCATGCTCCGAGAAGGAACCATGGAATATTTCTTCCAGTTGATCAGCAAACCCGTGGGCTTTCATGCACTGGACCGTCAGATCGAGATGTCACAGAAGAAGTTCTGGGGAATTCGCCGGGTTCAACAAATAGTCTAAATACGGTAGGATCCTGACCCCTTGACGGCGGAGTGTAGCCGTCATGACCGCCATAACTTTGGTGAGAACTCGGGGAGCCGTTGTCAAGCCAAAGGGTAACGCCCGAAATTGGTAATGGAGGTTGCCCACCACAAACCTCAGGTACTGCTGATGAGACACCACAATAGGAATATGCAGGTAGGCATCCTGTATGTCCAGGGAGACCATAAAGGCACCAGGCTCCAAGGCCAGAACAATAGAGCGCAGAGTTTCCATATGAAACTTGGAGACCCGCACGTGCTTGTTCAAGGACTTCAGGTTGAGAATGGGCCGCGAGGACCCGTTCGGTTTCGGGACTAGGAACAGCGGTGAATAGTACCCCTTGCCTCTCTGAGCTAGAAGCACCTGTACCACTACTCCTGTGGTCAGGAGGGAATGTACCACTGAGTACAACGTGTTTGCTTTTGCCGGATCCAGAGGCACATCTGTCAAAATCGATGAGTAGGGACGATTCTTGAAAGGTATGGCGTAACCTCGAGTGACGACTTCTCTGACCCAGGTATCCGAAGTGGTCTTCAACCATTCCTGGCAAAAACCTAGAAGTCGACCCTCAGCCTGGGATCCCCCAGAGGGAGGCCAGCCCCGTCATGCTGGTCAGTTTTGGAAGCAGGCCGACGGGCAGCCCAGGCACGCTTCGGTCTGGGCTTTGCAGGTCTGGAAGCACGAGCTTGCTTTGGGTACGCCTGACCTTTTGCTTTGCCTGGAGGACAAAAGGTCAGAGGGAAAGTACTTTTAGCCTTCTGTTCGGAAGGAGTCGTACTAGGTAGGCAAGCTGTTTTCAAAGAGAATGTCTCCCTTGAAAGGAAGCACCTCCAGGGTTTTCTTGGAATCCATATTCACCGACCAGGATCTCAACCAAAGGATACGTCTGGCCATGACGGACATAGTAGCAGCCTTGGCCGCATGCACCCCGGCATCGAAGGCCGTCTCCTTTAGGTACAGAGAAGCCGTGGTAATATAAGAGAGACATTGTCGAGCATGCTCAGATGCATTGGAAGGCAGTTCCGCCTCAAGCTCCTGAGCCCACACCTCAACAGCTTCAGCAGCCCATGTCGCTGCAATGGTTGGCCTATGCACAGCCCCCGTTAGAGTGTAAATCGCTTTCAAACAACCCTCCACATGTCTATCCGTCGGTTCCTTCAGAGAGGTGACGGTAGTTACTGGCAGAGCAGAGCAAACTACCATGCGCGCCACATGAGAATCTACAGGCAGGTTCCCAATTCTTACATATCTCCGCAGAGAGAGGAGCCAACAGTCTCTTATTTGGTGTGAATTTTGTCCCCGGATTTTCCCACGATTCCTGACATATATCAACCAGGTGTTCAGAATGAGGTAAAACTTGTTTTTTTTGTACAAACATTTTATTGAGTTTTCACAGTTGTACAGATTCAACAATACAAACGGAAGACATTCCTCCAAACTGGTCAACGTTAGCAGTTACAACATATATAATTTCAAGTGTTGATCGGGGAATGTCCGTTCTTCCAATCAGTTGAAAAATTTTATTACTTTAACCATTTGACAGACAAGACATACAACCAGACAGGAACACTTAGGGCCACATATAGGAAGGGGGGGGGGGGGGGGGTGGAGTATAACCGGGGGGGAAATAGATGAGTAAAAGCGGGAAAGCCTGGGATACCCGAGTAACATGTTATTGAAAACCTTTACTTTACATATGGATATGGTCTAAAACTCTTAAACTGTAGGTGCTAGAAGGAGATTGTGGGCGGGTGCCTGTTCCTAGTGTTGTGGGGGGGGTGATACAGATAAGGTGGATTATCTTTGGTTGCAAGAGTTACAGGTAGTCAGCAATCAAAGTGGGTTTTTATTCTGGACCAGTCCTGGTTACCAAAAAATAGCGAGAAATTACTTTTAGACTGCGGGTCTAGCGATCTTATGAATGCGTCCCATTTATTATGATATGTAGCGAGAGTTAATGGTTCATTAAGCAGCAGTGATTTCATATCAAAATACATCATTTGGAGGAGGCGAGTTTTCAACTCTAGAATAGTGGGAGCTGTTTTCTTAATCCAGTGCTTCAGAACTAATTTTTTAGCTAGAGTTAAAATAATGACCAGAAAGGGTATTCGGGCGTGCATGCTAGGTCCCAACTTCCATTTGTCAAACCAGAATAATAAGCAAGCCTCCGGGGAGGGTAATAAAGAGACATTGAGAATTTCATTAACATATGTTATCAGCTTGCACCAGAATCTATAGATTTTGGAGCATTCCCAAAAGCAGTGGTAAAACTTTGCGTTAGACATAGAGCATTTCAAGCAGATACCTGATTCCTTATCAGCCATGTTTCCTCTGGGCAGGTGAGATATAGGCCCTATGAATGAATCTAAAGTGTGTTTCTTGTAAATAAGCAGATTGCAGATGTTTTGCATATGTGAAATATCTTGTAAACAAGATATCTGGGCTCGCACTGAGAGAGGGTATATCTGTAATCCAGCTTCTAAGAATCTTATTTGAAAGCTGGGTGACCTCTGGTTTCGCGGAGATGAGTCGGGGGTATAAGTAACTAAGTCTATACCCAATGGATGGGCGAGCTTGTAAGAGTTGGATAATGATGTGTGTGTTGGCCGCAGTAGAGGCCTGTCGAGGGAGAGATTGAGCATAGTGTCTGATTTGGAGATATAGGTAAAACATGTTACTGGGAAGAGAGAATTGTTGCTGAATGTCAGCAAAGGGGATAATTTTCCCACCTGGGTCAAAGACCTTGTTCACGAGAGCCACACCTTTCCTCCTCCAGACCCGGAAAGCTGGGTTGTTCAGGGAGGGGGAGAAATCTGGATTACCCCACAGGGGAAGATAAGGAGAGTATCGAAAGTCTCTTTTTAATTTCTTGTGGAGGCTTATCCAGTTGGTGTAAGTGTCATGGAAGATAATATTTGTATAGACTGAAGGTGGTATGATTGAGGACTTGAGGTGTAGTAGAGCGGCGGGGGAAAGGGGAGCAAAAATGGCATTGTCCAGCGCCACGTCTGTGAAAGTGGAATCGTCTAGCAACCAATCACCAGCATAACGGAAGAAAACCGCAGTGGAGTAGGATTTGAAATCAGGAATCCCTAGTCCTCCTAGTTTCTTGGGCAGCATGAGTTTGGTCAGGGCTATTCTAGGGCGCTTTCCATTCCATAAAAAGGAGGAGATGGCAGAGTTGATGGAGAGAATATCACCATTGGAGAGAGCTACAGGGAGCATTTGGATCAGGTAAAATATTTTGGGGAATATAACTGTCTTGACCGCCGTCGCCCTTCCCAGCAAAGAGAGGGGCAGAAGATTCCATGCCTGCATTAAAGCTGTCACTTTTTGAATGATGTGTGAGAAGTTTGCCCTATATATATCCTCCACTTTTCTAGTGATATGAATCCCTAGATATTTAAATTGGGACAAACTAATCTGAAATCGGGAGAAAGCAGAGGTTGATGTTAAGTCTAAGGTATATGATCCTATCGGCATTAATTCTGACTTTTCTACATTAACTTTGTAGCCGGAAACTGCTCCAAAGGCTTCTATCAGAGTCATAATGTGTGGAATTGAGGTGAGTGGGTCCGTGACAAAGAGTAACATGTCATCTGCATATAGTGAGACTTTTAATGTGTAATCAGAGATGGTTATCCCTTTAAACCCCTTTGAGTTGCGTAGGTGGATGGCAAGAGGCTCAATAGCAATTGCAAAAAGGAGAGGAGAGAGAGGGCAACCCTGACGCGTGCCCCTGTGTAGGGGGAAGCGGTCCGAGATCTGGCCGTTACATAATATTTGCGAAAGGGGATTAGTGTATAGGAGTTTAATATATGAGATAAAAGTGGCGGAGAACCCAAAGGAGGCCATGGTTTTGAAAAGATGTGGCCACAGAACCAGGTCAAATGCCTTTTCTGCATCTAGTGAAAGGATGACCCCTGGTGGGGAGGTGTCTGAGGTGTGTTGTAAATGTTGTATTGCTGCAATGACCTTCCGCACATTCAGGACTGAATGTCTACCAGATATAAACCCAGTTTGGTCTGGGTGAATTATAGACGGTAGTACCTTTTTAAGCCTTTCAGATAGGATTTTAGTAAGAATTTTATAGTCCGAGTTCAGCAAGGAAATCGGCCTATACGAGGCTGGTAGGGTCAGATCCCGGCCTGGTTTGGGTAGTACTCTGATATAGGCAGCATTAAAATATAAAGGGGCTTGTCCTGACTGCAGTATGTGGTTAAATACTAGTACTAGTGTGTCCTGAATGTACGGAAGCATCAGTTTGTAGAAGCTGCTACTAAATCCATCGGGGCCCGGGGCCGTTCCCTGCTTTAGGGAGCCAACCACGTAAGTGACCTCCGCTAGGCTTATGGGGGCTGTCAGCCCTGCATCTACCGGTGCATCTAGCTTAGGAGGGGTAAAGTCAGAGGCTGCGTCAGAGGCGAGTAAGTTGGTTGAAAAGGAATCATTCCCAGGGGGTTGAGCAGGTCCCGGGGAGTAAAGGGTAGCATAGAAGTCTTTGAGGACAGAAACTATTTGGGTATTAGAGGATGTCATGGATCCGTCAGCTGTCTGCAAGGGGTGGACTAGAGAGGATGCTCTGGTCCCGTTTAGCATATTAGTTAGCAGTTTGCCAGACTTGTTACCAAATCGATGGTAGCGATAATTGACCGCATATAACGATTTATTACCTCTGGCGTTTAGAAATTCATTAAAGTGAGTCTTGGCATTGAGATAATCTTGCTTATTGGTTGCATGGGGAGTTTGGCAAAATGCTGAGTAAGCAGCGGATAAACGACTCTGCAGTAGTAAGTAGGTGGCAGCATATGATTTGTTTAGCCTTGAAATATAAGACAGTATATGTCCCCGTAGAACCGACTTAGCTGCTTGCCAGAAAAGTGGAGGGTTGTCAGTAGCATGAGACCGATTGTTTTTGTAGTACTCCTTCCACCCAGTCCTAAGCATCGCTTTAAAATCTTGGGATGTCAAAAGGTGGGATGGAAAACGCCATATTATTTTGTTAGGGGGTTCGTCTGATACATGTAAGGCGAACCATTGTAAAGAGTGATCCGAGACAGAGATCGGCTCAATCTCCACTGAAGAGACTCTCGTGAACAAGGACAGTGACAGCAACAGGTAATCTATGCGTGATAGGGTGTGATACGCTGCAGACATACAGGTATACATTTTGACTGTGGGATTTGTGGTTCTCCAAATGTCAACTAGGGATAGTTGTGTGGAGAAATGGGGGATACCATATTTGGGGAGCGTAAATGTGTGTGAGGGGGCAGACGATCTGTCTAGGTAAACATCTGAGACGAGGTTGAAGTCACCACATACTATCAGACCATCATTCATGTATGGTGTCAGTAGTGTGATTAGTTTATTAAAGAAGTGTCTTTTGTATACTGTCGGAGCATATATACTGCATAGCGTGTATTGTTTGGAGAAAAGAGTAATGTGAGCTAAGACATATCTACCTTCTGTGTCGGGAATCACCTTACGAAGCTCCACTGGAAGATGACGTTTAATCAGAATGGCGACACCGCGTGACTTTGAGTTGAAAGATGCACTGGCTAGTAGCTTCCAACCTAACATTTGTAATTTCAACATTTCCGCCTGAACCAAATGTGCCTCCTGCAAAAAAACAATGTCTAAATGCAATCTATTACAGTACAGCAAGATTTTCCTTCGCTTCGCTGGAGAGTTGAAGCCACCTACGTTTAAGGATCCAATCTTAATTTCAGCCATTACATATACACATGCGTTTTAATTTGAACTGTGAGGTATCCCGGGTGAGATAAAATATGACCGGTCTGAGGAAGAGGGGAAACGCTGGGGAGGAAACAAAGGGGAGGGGGGGACACACAAACAAAGACTTAACATTAATGAACACGACTAGCGCGTTCAGGACCGATATGCCGGGTTCCCATAGCTCCCGGGAGCCTGGGACAAATAGGCGCACCTGTAGGTGCCGAGAACAGAACAACATAAACCCGGAGCATTACTCTCTCCGTGCCCGGAGGGAACAGATATTCATGAACCTCAATTGCGCATGTGAGAGATGGAGCTAAAACTTCATAAGAGACTAAGCAACCTAAAACCAAACTTCAGAGTCACCGAACAGCAAGCTGTAAGTTAGGACTCTATGCAGTCGGTGCGCAGCATTCGTGAAGAGACAATTATTGCGGTTTCATTGCTTCAGTTAGTATCAGAGATGTCAGTTTCTGAGCGAGGGCGGCTTTCACATAGGAAATCTGCTGCGTCATCTGGAGTGGTGAAGTCAAAATGTTTATCTTTGTCGAAGATCCGCAATTTGGCGGGGTATATTAATGCAAATTTGATCTTGTCTGCTACAAGCCGGGTACAAATAGGGGAGAAGGCACGGCGTGCTTTTGTCAGTTCAGCAGAAAAGTCTTGAAATAGCCTAAGATTTTTGCCTTCCCAGTTTAGGACAGGCTGTTTCCTGGAGGCCCGCCATATTTCCATCTTATGTATGTAGCTCAGACATTTAAAGATGGTCACTCTGGGGCGTGTGTCGTTCTGGCGGGGAGTGGGGCCAATGCGATGCACTCTTTCTATTACCATTTCTTTACAAGCCTCTTGAATTCCGAGGAGGGAGGGGAGAGTGTTACTGACAAAATTCTCCAAGGAGGCCCCTTTCAGGGTTTCAGGGAGTCCCACAATCCTGATGTTATTACGTCTGGAACGATTTTCAATTTCCTCTAGCTTGTTAATACAGGCGTAGTTGTCTTTTTCCAGACGTTTTATCTCCCTTTGCATATCTGCCATATTGTGGGCTATAGAGCCTATTCTGTTCTCTGCAGTGGAAACCCGTGTATTTAAGTGCTGTAGCTGCGCTGTAATGTCACTCACCGCTTTTGTCAGCAACGGGCCCATGGTGGTTGAGATAGCGTCCACCAGGTCACCATAGAGAAGGGGGCTATCGCGGTGTCTGGGGGAGGCCTCCGGGGAGCCATCCTGCGTATCTGCTACTGACTTCTTGGACGCCGGGGAGTGATCGCGGGAGGCGCCGTCCGGCGCCATGGCTGGAGCCGCTCCTCTCTTCACTTGTAGCAGCGCCTGCTGCTGCGAGCGCGGCGGCTGCGTGGCTGTCATAAATTTGTCCATCTCAAGTTTTCCTCAGGCGGGGAGGGTAGTGGGAGTGGAGATTGCGGAGGTTTGGAGGCTTAAAAGCCTTGTAAAAGAGGCAGAATAGCCGGGCACGGAGCGGAGCAGTGAGAGGGAGCAGCTCACTCCATGCACCCGGAACCGGAAGTGTGAGGTAAAACTTGTTTAACTACCTTCTTACGTTTAAACCTATCTGGCTTTTTAGAGACAGCCTTAGGATCATCAGACACCTGAAGAATGAGCCTAATTGCCTCAATCAAATCCGGGACATCCGCCAATGATTTCCCTTCTCCATCAGAAACATCTGAGTCAGTGTCTGTGGGATCAGTATATGCACCATCCTCCTCAGAGGACGTGTCTAGGACAGCAGTGGATTGGGAGGAGGTAATGGCCCGATTAGAAGACGACTTAGTCTTAGGCGGGCGAGAGTGACACTTAGATTTAATCAATGACTGGTTCAAATGCTGTAACTGAGTGGAGACTTGATCTGCCCATGGTGGATTAATAGCAGATACCATAAACTGCTGCAGTGGCACAGGTGGTCCCACAGGGGGCGCCACTTTAGTTACAAGCGTGTTTAACAGCGTTGAAAAGGTAGCCCAAGGTGGGTTCTGTTATGCCCCTGGTGCTACAGACCCACTGGAAGGTAAGGAACCCCCTGAACATGAACTCTCAGCTGCCATATTTTCCTCCAACGTGTCTGCGGCATCACCACCACGCAATGTGGGAAAAGCCCCAGCTCCGTTGCCACATGTAGCAGACATACTAACGTGCACAATATCGGGCAACCTGGTACAGGTCTTAGCAGCGATATACCTAGCAAGAACTCCCAGTGAAATGTGACTATGACAGCACAAACCGGGAGTTCAAGAGATATATAGGGTGACTATAGATCACAAGTAAAAATACACAGCAAGTACATCTTGTGAAACAAATCATATATTATACAGAAAAAACCTGATACACTTAGCCCCCTCAGGTATAGGAATATAGAAGGAGCACGCTGAGTGAAATACCCAATAAGGCAGCCATGCAGCAGCTACATGCACACACACACATTATATATATATATATATATATATATCTCACAGATAGAAAAGGATTCTCGTGGGAGCCAATATGCCTTTTGTATGACAATAATTAAAAGTCTTTATTGTACAGAAACAAACGATATTTATCCTAAGCGTTCGTTATTGACACAACATTCTAAAAATTCAAATAAAACAATATTACAATCTTATATATAAATTACAGTTGGATGTGAGGATTTTACAATCAGGTGATCACAGTCAGAACTTGAAATGGATGTATCTCCAACCAGATGCTTGTGATAAGGACTTTATTAACCAGATGTTGCAAAACCCAACGCGTTTCGTCCGTTAGGACTCCATCAGGGGTTTGGAATCAGTTCTTATAGTAGGAGTGATTACCATTGATTAGAAAGGTTTAGAATATCCAATGATTACATCCAATCACATATTCAATTCGATAAATATAAATATCTAGATAGACTTCAAAAATATATATAAATTTGGTTGAAATTAGATGATGTTACATTCCTTTTTCACAGGAACAAGTGCAACCTCACTGAATCCCAACTACAGCTATATATATATATATATATATATATATATATATATATATATATATATTTATTTAGTGTCACAAGCGTACCATGTAGAAATTATGTACCATAAATCTGCACTGGACTAGCAATACAAAGTAATACTCAGTATTGCTATGTGTGTCAACAATAGATATAAAAGCACAGTAGATACTGGATGTATATCACAGGGTGTTTGTACCACACAACCCTGAATGTATGCACTCTTTCTTAACTAACACTGTCCCAGTGACAGGTAGAATACTTAAGTGTCCTGTAAAATCAGGCGGCTTTACAGAGGAGGATTTGCCCCAGCAGTCCCAGGAACAGCTCAGCTCCGTTTGTGATGGCTGCTGACAGGGAGTGAGGGAGAGAAATGCAGCTCCAGGGCGGGAACATTTACAGAAATGGCGCCCTGGGGCCGGGGGAGGGGCTACAGGTTAGACCTGCTCCCCCTGCTGGCATCCCCACCGGGCGCTAAGGGCTTTAAAAAGAGGGTTATTTGTGTAAAAACCTCCAGACCTGTGCCCTTTTAATGTCCTTGGTGGCTAGTGGAGAGGTTGCCCAATAACAGTGTCCATGCCAGCGCGCGCGGCCCGCCTCTTACTGTCGTGCTGGATCGCGGTAAAGTGTGGCCAAAGAGACCCCCCTTACCTCCCCCGTACCTGTGGCCATGCGATCCAGGAGGACAGCGGTGTGTGTGTGACTGACTGCTGGAAAGAACCGGAGCCTCCGCTGCAGTGACCCGGCAACCAGCGCCGCTAAAGGGTGATGGAGCTGCAGTCAGAAAAGTCCATGTGACTTTACATGATGCAGCCCTGAAGTCTTGTAGAAGTATTCTTCTGTCTTTTTCTTAAAAAAAAAAAAAAGCTATCAATAGGCTGCAAAAGGCAGCCCTCCTGTTAAGTGCCTGCTTACTGCATCGCACCAACTTACAAACTGAGCTCCTGTGCACGGAGGTGGGGTTATAGAGGAGGTGGCGCTGTGCAACTTGGGAGCAGTCAAAGCTTTGAGCCTGTTGGTGCCTCGGATCAAGATCCTACTCTACACCCCGATGTTAATCCTTGTGGAGCCCAGTGTACCCCGCAGCATAAATAGAGCAATAAAAGCTCCCTAGATCTTGCTTTAATCAGGAGATCGTCCAGGTAAGGAACAACATTCACCCCCTGGACCCGGAGCTGGAACATCATCTCCGCCATTGCCTTTGTGAACACCCTCAGAGCTGGACAGGCCGAAGAGTAGTACCTGGAACTGGTAGTGATCGTCCAGTAGGGCAAACCTCAAATAAGCCTGATGAGGTGGCCAAATCGGAATATGAAGGTAGGCGTCCTTGATATACAGGGAAACCATGAATTCCTGTTCTTCCAGGCCCGCAATCACTGCTCTCAAGGATTCCATTTTGAACTTGAAAACCCTTAGGTAAGGGTTCAAGGACTTTAGATTCAAAATGGGCCTTACCGATCTGTCCGGCTTCGGTACCACAAACAGGCTGGAGTACTAACCCTTTCCACGTTGTTGTATTGGTACTGGAACAATGACGTGGGACTGGACTAACCTTTGGATGGCCTTTTGCAACGTAACTTGCGTATTTCTCCAAAGCTGGTAAGCTTAATTTAAAAAATCGTTGGAGAGGAGCACCGTCGAACTCCAGCTTGTAGCCCTGAAAAATAAGGTCCTTGACCCAGGTATCCTGGCAAAAACCTCCCCAGACGCAGCTGAAGTGACGCAGTCGAGCACCCACCTCGAGATCCCCTTGGGGTGGGCACCGTCATGCTGAGGACTTAGTGGAAGCAGAACTGGTGCTCTGTTCCTGAGAACCGGTGTTCGCAGGTCTTACCTCTGGTGCCTCTAGCCGCATTGGAGGCACCTCTGGCCCTAGATCGAAATCTGTTAGACCGAAAGGACTGAACAGACAGCCCCGGGTAGGAACGCCTAGCCGGCGGGGCCCCAGAGGGGAGAAACATGGATTTCCCCGCAGTAACCTTAGAAATCCACGTATCCAACTCAACTCAAAAGAGCCATTCCCCATTTAAGGGGAGAGATTCCACAATGTGCTTGGACACTGACGCAACCACAAACCAATGCGCACCAACACTGCCATGGCAGAGGTCCTAGCATTATTATTGCCCATCTCCTTGAGCGAGTCACACAGGATGTGCGCAGAGTCCTGAATGTGCTTCAGGAGAGTCACCGTAGTGACCAGAGGTATATCCCCGGAGATGCCCTCCTGAATTTGAGAAGCCCACGTGTGAATGGCATGGGTCATCCAGCAACCTGCTATGACCGGCCTTTGCAATACACCTGCTGCTGTGTAGATAGACTTTAATGTGTCAGGTCTGTGTAATTATATGGTCCCGGAAGGGGCACTAGTGGGTCAGTGGTGGTAGGATGGAGGAAACGAGGAGGCCGCAGTAAGTTCCTGCGCATGATGTTTATTAAATACACACAGCAATATAATGATTACTGGAAAAGGAATAACAATACAGAAGTTTCACAGCGTGGAAGCTGACATTGGTTTTAAGTACAGTCACGAAGAATGAGCTGATCTGGAAACCAGCGGCAATTAGAGAACAGTAATGACCGCCCTGGGAGCCGAAGGCAATCAACGATGGTCTGCCTGGGAGCCGATGGCAAATAAACGATGGTCGGCCTGGGAGTCTATATCCTGAGGATAAATAGTGACACAGAGGATCGGCCTGGAAACCGATAGGAGAATGTGATGGAACAACACAGGCAATAAGTAACTTTTGGTATTCAGTCTGGAAACCGTTGACAACTTGTAAATAATGAAGATCGGCCTGGGAGCCGATGGCAACTAAAATCAGTACTCTGGAGGTAAGTAATACAAATGGTATAATAACAGTCACAGGTCATAAACTGGTCTGGGAACCAATATAATTAGCAAACTGCGATGATTGGCCTGGAAGCCAATGGTGAACATCGATGGCTGGCTTAGAAGCCGATGGTAACAGGATCAATATGCAGTAGGTAGGTAATGCAACCGATGTTAGTAAATACAGGCAATACGCAACTCCGGTAATCAGTCTGGAAACCGACAGCAATAGATTCACACAGTCAGAATATATGCACAAAGTCCACAGAGCACGGCTATAGCAGGAGACAGTTGGCAATATACAAGCTGGTTGTTTAAGTGCTGGATGCAATAGCACAGTGCTGAATGCAGATTAACAACACACAGGTGAGAATGAAGAGGCAGCACCTGGAGAAAGTCTCTTACTGCATGTAGAAGTGGAAGCTGACTGTGGATGGAGTTGTAGCAGAGCTGGATGGCTGGAGCCTGTAGTTCTACAGAGACACTGAAGCTAGGAAGTCACCGGAGGCAGCTGGTGACTGGATCTGAATGCAGATGGAACTGTACCAAACTGGATGGCTGATACCTGTAGTCCCACAGAGCTAATACACAGGGGAATCTCTGAAGACAGGAGACTAGAGCCAGGAGACGCTTGTTTACAGGATGTGACGCGTTGTTCAAGGCAATGATACTGAGCAGGAACTCTGAGTATATACAGGGATTGTAGAATCAAGTAATGTGAGCGCTCCAATGCTCAGGAGTGGATAGCACCAAGGGGGTAATTCCAAGTTGATCACAGCAGTAAATTTGTTAGCAGTTGGGCAAAACCATGTGCACTGCAGGGGGGGGGGCAAATATAACAAGTGTAGAGAGAGTTAGATTTGGATGGGTTATTTTGTTCTGTGCAGGGTAAATACTGGCTGCTTTATTTTTACACTGCAATTTAGATTTCGGTTTGAACACACCCCACCCCAAATCTAACTCTCTCTCTGGAAATGTTACATCTGCCACACCTGCAGTGCAAATGGTTTTGCCCAACTGCTAACAAATTTGCTGCTGTGATCAACTCGGAATTACCCCCCAAGTCAGCTGACTGCAGGTGTCATGACAGCACCCATACTGTGGAGATGGTGGGAATACATCAGATTACACGCTGTATGGCGAGCGGGGTCCACACTGGAGAGAGTCTCTGCACATTGCAGGCAATCATGGAACATGCTGCCAGCTGGGAATGTGACCTCCGGTGGCCAGTACATCAGAGCACTGGTAAGTGACGTGATTCAAAATGCAGATTCCTGACATAGTGTAGTCTCTATTTTTCTGTCCCTAGGGTCCTTTATGGTAAAGGAGCCGGGGGCAGGCAGCACCGCCTTTTTAGATAGTCGAGAGACTGATACGTGAACCCCCGGGGTTCTTCCCAGAATTTCCTACCTTTAGGAGCAAATGGGAAAGTGTGCAAAAATCTTTTTGACACTTGGTATTTTGTGTCTGGGCTTTCCCAGGCTAACTTAAACAGGTCATCTAACTCTGCAGAATCAGGGAAAGTGACAGGCTTGTTCTATGTAAAGAAAAACGACTGCTTTGATGCATCGTCCTCTAGAGGGAGTTTTAACACGTCACGTATAGCCAGAATGAGGGGTTCAATACACTGAGCGGAAGTGGAATCCAAGTCCTCCCCATCCTCCTGTACATCTTCATCTGAATCAGAGAGTACAGTAGGTAAAACCATGCTTTTGTGGTCCTGAGTTAGGGGGGGGGGGCTGTGTAACATCTGCTCTGGCAGCAAGGTCTGCAACAGCCTGTTGTAGTAGCTCAGTTTTTTGAGCATTAGCAGTGAGTTGAGATGACATGTCAGACATCATATTTTTAAGGGCACCTAGCCAGGAAGTCTATTGACCCTCTCCCCAAGCCCCTTCACTAAGTTGTGAAGATTGGCTGCATTGTTCACATGATACAGAATCAGATGATAAGGGAGAGAATCTGGTATGGCATACACTGCATAGTTTGTGTTTACCCATGTTCACAGTAAAGTACAATCGCATACACATACAAGTAATAATTAGCAAGCCTGCACCTTACTGTATGTGAGAGGGAGATAAAGAGAGGGGACCAGCACACCCCAGCTACACTGCCCCAGTGAGGTTGTAAGCGGTTATATCAGTGAAACGCCTATGATTACAGTCCTTTATAGGACACAGATCGTGTACAGTTGCGGCTCTCCCCCTTTGCTGCACCCTGTACCAGCTTTCCAGCTGGTGTCAGGAGGAGCTGTGTGTGCCTGCTGCTGTAAGCAGAGGAAGGCACCAAAATACCGCTGGTCCCGCTCTGAGGTAGTTCCGCCCCCCCCAATGGCGCTAGAGCTACCGTGTTTTTTATACTGCCAATGTCTCCCAATTAGCTTAAAAACATCACACTAGTGCTAGTTTAAGCCACCGCTAGCCAGTGTACACAGGGGGCTATAGCAGGTCCCCCCAGGAGGACCTGTGTGTCAGCCGCACTTTGAACCGGGGAACCTCACGACTGTCGTCACCTTCAGGTATTGTTAGTGGTGTGACGCGTGCTGCGATTGCGACAGCTAAACTGCCTTTGGGAGGGGGCATAGGGGGGGGGAGGAACCAGCACACCCAGTGAAGAAATTTAAAGTGCACCGGCTCCTTTGGACCCCATCTATACACCATCGTACTAAGTCTCCGCAATATCCCTTATGGATGCTAGAGAAAATGCTGCTTGCATATGTATTCAACCCATGTGCTGTGGAAGCTCCAAGTTTACAAATTATAGATATTGTCCCAACAACTGGGGAAAGGCTACAAAATAATAATAAAATAATACCCAAGTGCTTGGATATCCTAGTGAGCAATGTTGGCTCAATAGTGAGGAAATGGAGAGTGGGTCAAACCACCCAGGCACTGCCTGGACAAGGCCGCCCCTCAGCACTCAATGTCAGAGCTAGAGGGAGATATTTAAGGGAAGTTCAGAAAGGCCACTATAACTGTGCAGGAGCTACAGAGGCCAGTGGCTAAGACTGGAGTGATGGTGCCCCAGCCAAACATATCAGGAGCCCTGCATACAACTGTCCTGTATGGGAACATGGCTAGAAAGAAGCCATTACTGAAGACAAACCACATCAAAAGCACAGCTAGAATGTGTTACTGTTTGTGACCCACCTAAACTGTGGGACAAGGTTTTTGAGACAAGAATGGAGCCTCCTTAGCCGAAATACAATACTATGTGAGGTGCAAACCTAACATTGCCCAATCCTCAGCACTCACCATCCCAAAAGTGAGGTATGGAGTGGCAGCATCATGGTGCAGGGACGCTTTTCCTCAGTGGGAACTGGGCATCTTCTTACAGCTGAAGGAAGGACGGGTGGTGCAAAATACAGGGAGCTACTGCAAGACTACAGCTCAGTCTGCTAGAGACCTACAGCTTGAGAGAAAGTCCAACGCTCAACAGGACAATAATCCCCAGCACAGGGATAAACCACAACACAAAGGTGACTGATCTAGAACTGCCAAGTCACTGTCCAGATCAAAGTCCTACAGCCCACAGGCGTCATCCAACCAACCTGAGCAACCTGGGGCAACTCTGCCAGGAAGACAGGGTGTCACGTCCAAACTGTGTGCACACCTGATAGAGACGTACCCAACAGACATACAGCTGCTACTGCAGCAATGGGTGGTTCTACCATGTACTAGGCTGCAGGGGATGAATACTTATGCAAACATCATACTTCAGTTTTTTTTTTTTAGACAAATAATGAATTATTAGTTAAGTATCAGTTATAATAACAGACAGGTTTGACGACTAATTTTGCCAGTCACCTCTCCTGACATTTCCTTGTTTATAGTACAGGTAAAACTGATGCCACTGTGAGATTCCCGGAGACCCTCACCTCTCCAGTCAGCAGGTAGATGATCTCCAGGGTGAGAGTTACTATCCTCTCAGTATTGTGACTCCTGTCCTTGTCCATCCTCAGTGAATCAGTGACGCATCTCATCCTCATGTGACTTCATGAAAGACTTGTGTTCCTCACAGCTCAAGTGTCTAGCAATACATATAATTGTTATAATAAGCATCACAGAGTACATGGAATGTATACAGATATGTAACACTGAGTTATCATTACATCCTCCTCTTATCCCTGAGCCATACAGCCCTGGTCAGTGTCTCTACCATCTCCTATTATGTCTAGTCAGTGACAGGTACACATATACACAGTAATATACCTGGGCACACATTATACAGCCTCATGGCCAGCACATATACCCCCATACCCACAGTCACTGCCCAGCATTACACCCCATACATACACACCTGGGCACACATTATACAGCCTCATGGCAAGCACATATACCCCCAGTGGCGTAACTAGAAATTTTGATCCCCCAAGTCAAGAAAGTGTCTAGAGCCCCCCCCATTGCTATGTGCACGCCGCAGGTGTACACTCCAGGAAAGGGGCATGGCGTTGCAAGAAAAGACTAACGTATACCCCAGTTTTGCGATGAGTGTCATGCTCGCTGCCAGAGGTTAATGCTTATTGCCAGGGGTTTTATGCGCTGGCCATCATGCTCGTTGCCAGAGGTCTGTAATGCTTGTTGCCAAAAGGTTTCATGCGCTGGGTGTCATGCTCGTTGCCAGGCGGTAATGCTTGTTCATGAGGGGTTTCATGCACTGGGTGCATAATGCTCATTTCCAAGGGGTAATGCTTGTTGTCAGAGGCTCCATGCGCTGGGTGTGTTACGCTGCCAGCACTACCCCGGCACAATATGCTCCCGGGTGCCGGCACTTCCCGAATCTGTCAGATGCTAGAGTTCAAGTATGACCTCTAGCATCTGTCTCCTCCATTGATGTGGCCATTTTGGGAGGAACATTTAGCAGATAAACATGCAGACTACCCAATCTGTCTGAGTCAGCGGCGGCGCCACCACAGCCCTGCGGGGATGTTAGTTACGCCATTGTATATCCCTATACCTACAGTCACTACCCAGCACTACACCTCCTTCATACACACCTGGACATACCTTATACATCCTCATGCGCAGCACAACATATACCCCCCATACCCACAGTCACTGCCCAGCATTACACCTCCCTCATACAGACCTGGGCACACTTTATACAGCCTCATACCCAGCACATATACCCCCCATACCCACAGTCACTGCCCAGCATTACACCTCCCTCATACAGACCTGGGCACACTTTATACAGCCTCATACCCAGCACATATACCCCCATACCCACAGTCACTGCCCAGCATTACACCTCATACATACACACCTGGGCACACATTATTCATCCTCATGTCCAGCACATATACCCCCCCATACCCACAGTCACTGCCCAGCATTACACCTCATACATACACACCTGGGCACACATTATTCATCCTCATGTCCAGCACATATACCCCCCATACCCACAGTCACTGCCCAGCATTACACCTCATACATACATATTGGGCACACTTTATACAGCCTCATGCCCAGCACATATACCTCCCATACCCACAGTCACTGCCCAGCATTACACCCCATACATACACACCTGGGCACACATTATTCAGCCTCATGTCCAGCACATATACCCCCCATACCCACAGTCACTGCCCAGCATTACACCTCATACATACACACCTGGTGTTATGATTCCAGCACTCCCGGTCAGAGGAGATCTTATGGCTAGGACCGGAGCACTGGAACGGAATGCTGGGGAAGGGAGCAGGAAAGAACAATAGCCCCTGGCGCCCTAACTCTGTTGTCTCACCCGTGCTGTCAGAAATCCCTTGCGAGACTATGGTTTCTTGAGCCCTTGGCAGCCGCGTTTGAAGGGCGGATTATGTCTGCCCAACTCCGATGCCCCCCGGTCTTAGTGAGAGACAAAGGGAAATCCGAGACAGGATGATGACAAGAGGCCCTCTAACTAAACAACCTGGCCAGGGGCTACGAGCTAACTAAAACCTAAAGTATGTGCGGAGAAACCGCCAGGGAAAAGGACAACCAAAATATCCACTTGTCCAATACTCCTACCCGGCACCGCCGAATACCAGAGTGGACCTGTGGAAGCGGAACCCTCCGCAAATGCTCCAAACACAAAATATAAGAGGTAAGGCGGCCGAGCCGCGACTCACGAACACCACTGGATGATAAACGGTGATCAGTCAGGACTCCAGGGACGAGATGATAACTCCCGAGTACAGGACTTCAGAGGACCAGAATGACCGGATACAGCAGGACTGGAAACAGACTCTCAGCAAACAAAGGCAGCATGCAGGAAGCTATTACCGGCGTCTGTGAGAAGCCCTGGGAATGTATTTAACAAGAAGTCCTCCAATCAGCTGCTAAAAGGCTGATTGGGGTAAATGCCGTGCAGCTGTCTTGCTGCACGGCCAGAGAGCAGGTGAATAACTTAACCCCTTCAGCCTAGCAACGGGGAACGCGGTCCGCCAGTGGCGTCCCCGTTGCCAGGGTCCGTGCGGCTCAGCCTCATACCCAGCACATATACCCCCATACCCACAGTCACTGCCCAGCATTACACCCCATACATACACACCTGGGCACACATTATACAGCCCATACATACACACCTGGGCACACATTATTCAGCCTCATGTCCAGCACATATACCCCCCATACCCACAGTCACTGCCCAGCATTACACCTCCCTCACACAGACCTGTGCACACTTTATACAGCCTCATACCCAGCACATATACCCCCATACCCACAGTCACTGCTCAGCATTACACCTCATACATACACACCTGGGCACACATTATTCAGCCTCATGTCCAGCACATATACCCCCCACAGCCACTGCCCAGCATTACACCTCATACATACATATTGGGCACACTTTATACAGCCTCATACCCAGCACATATACCCCCATACCCACAGTCACTGCCCAGCATTACACCCCATACATACACACCTGGGCACACATTATTCAGCACATATACCCCCCATACCCATAGTCACTGCCCAGCATTACACCTCATACACACACACCTGGGCACACATTATTCAGCCTCATGTCCAGCACATATATCCCCCATACCCACAGTCACTACCCAGCATTACACCTCCCTCATACAGACCTGTGCACACATTATACAGCCTCATACCCAGCACATATACCCCCATACCCACAGTCACTGCCCAGCATTACACCCCATACATACACACCTGGGCACACATTATTCAGCACATATACCCCCCATACCCATAGTCACTGCCCAGCATTACACCTCATACACACACACCTGGGCACACATTATTCAGCCTCATGTCCAGCACATATATCCCCCATACCCACAGTCACTACCCAGCATTACACCTCCCTCATACAGACCTGTGCACACTTTATACAGCCTCATACCCAGCACATATACCCCCATACCCACAGTCACTGCTCAGCATTACACCTCATACATACACACCTGGGCACATATTATACAACCTCATGTCCAGCACATATACCCCCAATACCCACAGTCACTGCCCAGCATTACACCTCATACAGACACACCTGGGCACACATTATATAGCCTCAAGCCTAGCACATACACCCCCATACCTAGTCACTGCCCAGCATTACACGTCATACATACACACCTGGGCACACATTATTCAGCCTCATGTCCAGCACATATACCCCCCCATACCCACAGTCACTGCCCAGCATTACACCTCCCTCATACAGACCTGTGCACACTTTATACAGCCTCATACCCACAGTCACTGCCCAGCATTACACCTCATACATACACACCTGGGCACACATTATTCAGCCTCATGTCCAGCACATATAGCCCCCATACCCACAGCCACTGCCCAGCATTACACCTCATACATACATATTGGGCACACTTTATACAGTCTCATACCCAGCACATATACCCCCATACCCACAGTCACTGCCCAGCATTACACCCCATACATACACACCTGGGCACACATTATTCAGCCTCATGTCCAGCACATATACCTCTCATACCCACAGTCACTACCCAGCATTACACCTCATACATACACACCTGGGCACACATTATTCAGCCTCATGTCCAGCACATATACCCCCATACCCACAGTCACTGCCCTGCATTACACCCTCATACATAAACACCTGGGCACACATTATACAGCCCATACATACACACCTGGGCACACATTATTCAGCCTCATGTCCAGCACATATACCCCCCATACCCACAGTCACTGCCCAGCATTACACCTCATACATACACACCTGGGCACACATTATTCAGCCTCATGTCCAGCACATATAGCCCCCATACCCACAGTCACTGCCCAGCATTACACCTCATACATACATATTGGGCACACTTTATACAGCCTCATACCCCGCACATATACCCCTATACCCACAGTCACTGCCCAGCATTACACCTCATACATACACACCTGGGCACACATTATTCAGCCTCATGTCCAGCACATATACCCCCCATACCCACAGTCACTGCTCAGCATTACACCTCATACATACACACCTGGGCACACATTATACAGCCTCATGCCCAGCACATATACCCCCATACCCACAGTCACTGCCCAGCATTACACGTTATACATAATAATAATAATAATAATAATAATAATAACAACAAGAACAGTAGTAGTAATAAATAAAGATCATTGCCGGTACCGGAAACACAGCTCCACTGACACCCAGATAGGAAATACACACTGGCCGGCTACAGCTGAGGAGGCTGGGAGTAATGTCAGAGAAGGAGGGCTGAGTTTAAGCCACAAGAAAATGGACGCTTCTGTTTTCGTATACAGTGAAACACTGCTGTCGAACTGGTATAGGAAGTAACTGGCGGTTCTGTAGCTAGATGTGAGTTTTCTTGTAGCCGATAGCTCCGATGATTGTCCTCTAATTTGAGGTAGCGGCGGCCATTTTCACGAAGACCAATCTACCAAATTCGTAGGCGGCGGAGTTGCGGGTTTTCCGCTGGAGCAACAGCAGCACTGCTGATCTCACCCGGCCGAGGCCCTCTCACTTATAGCATCCACGGTGATTAAAAGACCGAGAGAAGACCTTGTTGTATCTGGCAGCAGGTGAGCGTGATTATTATTTTGGTGTCCTGATGTTATTATAATTTTATTATACAGGGGTAGCTGACTGTGGTGCTCTCTTATACATGTTATACAGGGGGAGCATCCTTTGGTGTCCTGTTCTAAATATACAGGGGGAGCATCCTTTGGTGTCCTGTTCTAAATATACAGGGGAAGCAGCCTTTGGTGTCCTGTTCTAAATATACAGGGGAAGCAGCCTTTGGTGTCCTGTTCTAAATATACAGGGGAAGCAGCCTTTAGTGTCCTGTTATAAATATAAAGGGGGTGCAGCCTCTGGTGTCCTGTTATACATATTATACAAGGGGAGCATCCTTTTATGTCCTTTCATAAATATTATACAGGGGGAGCAGCTTCTGGTGTGGTGTTGTTGTTATTATGTGGGGGGAGCAGCCTCTGGTATCCTGTTGTTGTTATTATTATACAGGAAGAACATTGATAATAAGTCATTAGAGTCTGCTCCTCCTGTATAATAATAATAATAATAATAATAATAACAGTACACCAGAGACTGCTACTCCTGTATAATAATAATTATGATGAAAACAATATAGGTGGAGCAGCCTGCGGTGTCCCGTTTTTTATTTTTGTTTTTTTATTATACAGCTAAAGCAGCCTGTAGTATCCAATTATAATTTATTATTATTAAGCATCATCTGGTTTATGATTATTCTACAAGGGGAACAGCATGAGTTATCCTTTTTTTATTATTATACAGAGGAAGCAGCCTCTGTTGTCCTGTTACTATTATTCAGGAGGGAGAAGCCTGCGGTGTAATAATTTATTCTTCTTTCTCCTACTCCGTGTTTATTGAAATTATTATATTTATTCCTAGACAATCCAGCTGTGAGGAAACAGAGTGTTTTCTGGACCTCACATGAGGATGACACACGTCACTGATTACCTGACGATGGACAAGGACAGGCGTCGCATGACTGAGAGGATACTTAATCTTACTCTGGAGATCATCTACCTGCTGACTGGGGAGGTGAGGGGATCTGGGAGTGTCACTGTGACATCACTTATATCTATAGTACTAATACAGAGACATGATAGGATAGGTGAAGGGATCTGGGAGTGTTACTGTGACTTCAGTAATCTATAGTAATAATACAGGGACATGACTGGGGAGGTGAGGGGATCTGGAGGGATACGGACTAGGAGAAAAGGATTTACCGGTAGATACTAAAATCCTATTTTCTCTTACGTCCTAGAGGATGCTGGGGACTCCAAGAGGACCATGGGGTATAGACGGAGTCGGAGGAGACATGGGCACACTAATACCCCTTTTCCACTAGCTCAAAAAACACGGGTAAATGCACGGGGGCGCGCATTTACCCGTGTTTTTGGCAAGTGGAAAAGGGTAAACCCGGATCAAGTGACCCGTGAATCCTACCCGGCTATCTACCTGGGTAGGACACGGGAATGATCCGGGTAGGGTGTAGTGTAAACGGGAGCCGTGTCGATGCGACACGGCTCTCGTTTACACTGTATGGATGGGCGGCGCTGGGAGATCATGTGATCTCCCTGCGCCGCCCCTGCCGTGTAGCTAGAAGTGTCACCAACCCGGCAATATGCCGGGTTGTGACTGCTGATGGGAAAGGGACCGAGCACGGGTCGCAGCAGGGGGCAGCTCCCGTGTCAGGCACCCGGCTGCGACCCGTGCTCGTAGGTGTAAAAGGGGTATAAAAAGACTTTAACTGGGTGTGAACTGTCTCCTCCCTCTATGTCCCTCCCCCAGACCTCAGTTAGATTCTGTGCCCAGGAGTGACTGGACACGCACACTAGGGGAGCTCTACTGAGTTTCTCTGGAAAAGACTTATGTTAGGCTTTTTAATTTTCAGGGAGACCTGCTGGCTACAGGCTCCCTGCATCGTGGGACTGAGGGGAGATAAGTCAGACCTACTTCTTCTTAGTTAAGGGCTCTGCTTCTTAGGCTACTGGACACCATTAGCTCCAGAGGGTTCGATCACTTGGTACGCCTAGCTGCTTGTTCCCGGAGCCGCGCCATCACCCCCCTCACAGAAGCCAGAAGAAAGAAGCAGGGTGAGTACTAGATGAACAGAAGACATCGATACCCCCGCCAGTATAAAAAGATTCAAATTTGAGCGGGACTACAGCGCACCGTGAAGGGGTGGGGCTTAGCTGCACAACTCACCAGCGCCATTTTCTCGCTATTTTCTCTCTCCGCAGCCGCTGCAGAGACGCTGGCCCAGACCTCCAAGCTCCTTACAAGTACAAGGGATCAAAACGGGGGGGGAGGGGGGGCGCTAACCACATATATTATTGATTGTAGTATATGGGCGCTGGGGTGTGAGCTGGCATACTCCCTCTGTGTTTCTCTCTGCAGGCTTCCCTGTGGGTCTGTCCCCTTGTTTTAGCTGGTGTGGTTGTGTCAGTACTACGTGTCGGCATGTCTCAGGCTGAGTGTTCCTCCCCGGAGGAAGTTACTGGGGGCGCAGAACAGGAGTTGGGAATGATTCTGTCGGCACAGCCGACTGCTGATTGGGTGACTGTTGAGTACACTGAATGCAAATGTAGCATTATTGTCTAAGAGGCTGGATAAGTCGGATTCTCAGACACAAACATGGATACAAGTTGTGCAGTCTGATCTGGAAATAGTGAGTGGGAGCAGCTCCCCACATAACGGCGGCAACGGGAGCTGACCGCCGTGCATAGGAATTTCACTGTAGAGCCTGATTCGAGGACAGCGAGCAGGCGCAGACGCCCACAGAACGGCGGGAGCTGACCGCCAGGCTCGTTACTTCTCTGGGACGCAGCTAAGTGAGGGGAGAGGACTGCGGCTCACACCTACCCAGTACACAGTAAGCGGCGGGAGCTGACCGCCACGTATATGCCCAGTGCCAGTAATTATTATCAGGACATTCCCCCCACCACCCTGAACGCAGTGGCAGGAGCTGAACGCCGCCTCTGTGATCTGAGTGGAGCGTGGCAGCAGGAGCTGACCGCCGTGGTCAGTGAACTGTGCAGGGGGGAGAGTGTGTGGGAGCAGCCTCTGTGCTTTCCATATACAGACAGGATGGTGGCAGCGGGAGCTGACCACCGTGCATTTCCGCAGCAGCGGTTCTGGGGAGAGGGTGTCTGGTACAGTGCCTCTAACCCCCCCAATAGTCTCCATCCTGCTCCTGCAGCCATGGCTTAGTCAGCAATTGCTGATGAAATTCTATGGCGGGGCTCCTCTGCTGAGCGCCGACAAGCCTTATGCTGCTATAGCAGCAGCACACAGTCCGGACCCACGCTTCTTAGCAAGCTGGGAAGGGACTGTGAAAGTAAAAAGAAAAAAGTATTTTGAAAAATTAAATAGTAAAGTCTAGAAATACCCAGATCGTGCCCTTCCCTTGTGAAGGCACAAAAAACACTGAGGCTTCTTGGGAGTATGGGGGGGGTGTAGGGTTACTAATTTAAATATTTAAATGTGCCTGTCCCTGCTAATGCCCCGTCCATATCCCAAGAGTACTCCAGTGACCCCTAGTGTATGAAAAATAAATAAAATTTTGCCACCTACTACCACCACTATGCTCATTATGTCACAGTGCCCAGTATGTCCATTTTACCACACAGTGCACTCATATGCCACACAATGCCCAGGTATTAATATTCTGCCCCACAGTACCCCCACTATTCTGTACTGAGGATGGACAAGAATTTGCTGCACACCTGCTCTCTGCAATCAGTAGGTCAGAACGACCCTGTGTTTGTGTCCCTGGACAACCGCCCCTGTCGCTCCACTGTTAATCCAGCCCTGTACAGGGACATTACTGGGGAGGTGAGGGGATCTGAGAGTGTCACAGTGATATCACTGTTGGATGGATGGATAGATAGATAGATAGATAGATAGATAGATAGATAGATAGATATAGTAATACTACAGCAACATGACTGGTGAGTGGATCTTGGGAGTGTCACCGTGACATCACTTATAGTAATAATAGAGGGTCATGACTGGGGAGGTGAGGGTACTGAGAGTGTATGCATTGATAGTGTCTTTTCCACTTCACAGGATTACATAGTAGTAAAGAAGACATCCAGTGAACATGAGACACCCAGCAGATGTTCCCTTGTGTCAGGAGGACTAAGCAGGACCCAGAACCCCATCATGGAGCTGCCACCTCACTCACTGATACATTGGACAGGCAATGACAAGAAGATCCTGGAACTCTCCAACAAGATCATTCAGCTGCTGACTGGAGAGGTGACTGCTGGGAATGGGACATTATACAGTAACACCAGGGGAGGTGTCTGGGTGATGACTGGAGAGGTGACTGCTGGGAATGGAGCATTATACAGGAACACCAGGGAAGGTGTCTGGGTGATGACTGGAGAGGTGACTGCTGGGAATGGGGCATTATACAGTAACACCAGGGGATGTGTCTGGGTGATGACTGGAGAGGTGACTGCTGGGAATGGGGCATTATACAGTAACACCAGGTGATGTGTCTGGGTGATGACCATTGTGTGTGTCAGGATGTCACTGTCTATTTCTTCATGCAGGAGGTGGCCTATCTAAAGGAACACAAGGGTCTGTGCAGCAAAGTTTTGATGGAGAAACAACCGCCTCTCAAATCACTGGGTAAAAGGAGACTTCAATTTATTGTATACGGGAGACCTGGTGTGGAGTTCACTTATATACAAACATCATCTGCTAATCACACACATAAAAATAATCACAGTCACTGTGTTTCCCGCAGATGGATCCAGTAACAGAAATACCCCAGAGAGATGTCACCGTCCTCTTTATACACAGAATTTTACAGAGGAGAACCACAGGATACCACAGGAGGATCAGGTAGATTTAGGCTGTCTTGGCACCGATCCCCAGCCTGCACTCAGATACGCCTACCTGACGCAGGTGGGCGGTCGGGACATGGGTTTTAATCCAATTGCCACCACGCAGAGTATTGAATAGCACGTTTGTGTTCGCAGATACTTAAATCACTATTACAAGATCCACAGTTATTGCATACTTGTAGCATGGGCCCTTCTAGGCACATGAATTCAGAGCACAGATATAACACAGATTTTTTTGGATTTATTGAGAAATATCTCCAGGGTTAAAGTACAAGGGAAAAAACAGGTAAATACTAAGAAATACAATTACGGAATGCATAATTAACTTCAAGTAAATAAAAGGAATAAAGTCAGAAAAACCTAAAATAATCTTTCACATAGATTTCAGGTCATCAGAGCGGAGGGAGACAACAGAAAGCATAAAATGTCAGCATTCCTAGAAGGACACTTCTATCTTTAAAGTAAACCCTCAGCAGCCTCTTCTTCTGAGCCATATAGTTCCAAAACCCCCTCCTCCCAGTAGCCCCCATCCTTTCCAGGCTGCAAGCACTTCCCTTTGTTCTCACAAGAATAGTGTAGATGCAAACTAGGTGTATCCTTCTATTGTTTAATGAAGTCAGACACTATTAACTTGTTATTGTTTTGTGGTTAGGGTGATTACCTGAATAATGAAGTGGACTACACACCCTAAGTTTAAACATAAGAGGTGCTAGACTTGTAGTGCCACACAAAAAAAGGAAATGCAGATGCACACTCTAAGCACTACGAACATTGGTAACCAGAACAATTATAATAAACTCTACGATTTAACATGGAGTGAAATTGACGTTCTTAGCACAATTATTGGCTAAAAATGTGGGCTCACCAATGACCAGGTGACCTCATCAGGTGGGTCCCTTACATTACCTTTACCTAGGTCTTACCTATCATAGTGCCAATTCTAATATGCAGACAGCAAATGCAAGAACCCATGTTAATTAAAAGCACCTAATTGCAGGTGGGTGGGATGCTAGTGTAGATAGAAGGTTTCTCTACCATCAAGTGTACATACATAGACGATTACAGAGTAAAAGGGGTGGGCTTGACCTTACTGGGACTTGTAGTGCCACAAAAAAAAGGAAATTCAGATGCACGCACTAAGAACATTAGTAATCAGAACAATTATAATAAACTATGATTTAACACGGAGTGAAATTGAGGTTCTTAGCACAATTCTTGGCCAAAAATGTGGGCCCACCTACCAACGGCCATGTGACCTTATCAGGTGGTTCCCTAACATCACTAAAACTGACGTATTATTTGATCTGTGGAGGTGCTGTGCCTGTCTTATTTACGGACTTTCTATTGGTTAATGAAACCAGACGCTATTAACGAGTTATTGATTTGTGGTTTATTTAGGGTGATTATCTGACTAATATTAAGGTAGAAGATACAGAAGGAGTAGAGACCTTTGTGAGGCTTGAACAGCAGTCTAAGGGGCAGGGAACAGATATCAGCACAGGTGAGTACTGATGATAATACATTTATTTATATAGTGCTCTTTCTCCAAATAGGACTCGCGGTGCTTAACAGAGAGTATGAGCATAATACAGTTTAGCATGAAATACAGAGACTGTCAGAATGCAAACAATAAGTGAGATAATATGAAGTTTATGCAGGTTCAACAGAACCATGCAATCATTCTTTAGAGAGTACCAGGCGAGGCAGCCATGTTAGGCGTACTACATTGGTTACAAGAAGTGTTATTCAGGTGGGATGCAGTCAATTTACCGACAGGCAAAATACCGACAGTCAAAATACCGACAGCAATTGACCGATGGACAAAATTCCGACATGGTCAAAATACCGGCATTTAAAATACCGACAAGGTCAAAATACCGACATTTATAATGTTGATAGGTCAAAGTCGACATAAGTTTTTCATGATTTTTTCATTGAAACCGACTTGTTCATACTTTATCATCCCAGTGGATCTGGAGGAGGAATATAATAGTGTGCCCGAAGCACGGGGAGCGCAGCGAGCCATGCGAGGGGACGCGGTACACTTATATGGCGTCCATGTCGACTTATGTGGACATACACACCAAAAAAAATAAATGAAAAACTCGTGTCGCCATTTTTACCTGTCAACATTTTACATGTCTTTATTTTGACCTTGTCGGTATTTTGTCCATGTCGGGATTTTGACCTTGTCGCGATTTTGACCGTCGGTCAATTGCGGTCGGGATTTTGATTGTAGGTATTTTATACCGATCCCATTCAGGTTGGTTACCAAACCAAAAAGGCACACTAATGGGCAAAACCATGTTGCACTGCAAGTGGGGCAGAGGTAACATGTGCAGAGAGAGTTAGATTTGGGTGGGTTATTTTGTTTCTGTGCATGGCAAATACTGGCTGCTTTATTTTTACACTGCAATTTAGATTTCCACTGCACCCAAATCTAAATCTCTCTGCACGTTACATCTACCCCACCTGCAGTGCAACTTGGTATTGCCCATTCGTGTGCTTTCTGCAGCGAGGTCCACTGTGTTCCACAAGGAATACATCAGGGTGTAGAGATGGATCTTTATCCAGAGGAACCAACAGGCTAAAGCTTTAGACTGTCCCAGGATGCATTGTGGGGCCTCCTCTATATAACCCCTCCTCCAGGCACTGTGAGCTCAGTTTTAGAGTTGGTGCCTGCATAAGCAGGTCACTTAACAGGGGGGGCTGCGCTAGTCAGCCCTGAAAAAGCTATTTAGAAGACTTCAAGGGCTGCAGCACTTCATATGTCAGTGTGACATACTGTGCTGCGGCTCCACCACCTCCCCAGCGGCGTTGCATACTCCCGCTGGCTCTGTTCCCGAGTACTTGCGGCGGAGGCGCTCCGGTTTCTAGGCACACCACAGCAGACGCTCTCCTGAATCGCATGGCTGCTACTAAGGGAAGGAGGTAAGAGGGTCCCCCAGTCAGGACCCGCCATTAAATCCCGTTCCGGTCGCGGTCTCAGGAGCCGCACCGCGACATTGGCATGGACACTGTGGCCGTACAGGGACCCCACTATATCCAGCAGGGCAGGGGAGCACAGGTCGGATAATACATTATCCATTTTACAAAAGGCTCCATAGTACCCAGTGGTGAGGACCAGCATAGGAAATAAGGCGCTGGACCTGTAGCCTCTCCCTCAGCTCCGGGCGCCATATACTGCTGGTGTTCCCGCCCTGGAGCTGCCTCAAACTCTTCCTCACTCCCTGACTGAGACTTTGGGCGCCATCTTATCAGTAGCTGCGACTGGTCTCCGGGACTGCAGGCAAGGTCTCCTCTGTAAATCCGCCTGATTTATCAGTGACATGTAGCGCTATTCTACATGTCATTTTAAGACAGAGTTAGTTAAGAACAAGTGTACCTCTACCAGAATATATTGTACGAGTATTCTGATGTATGCATCCGGTCTCAGACCGCGCATTGCTATATATTTATATATACTAGTTCAGTGCAGTTTTATTGTCTGACTAAAATAATTATCTGCATTGTCACTGTGACTGTGTGTGCCTGTATCTGTTGTGTGGATTTCACTTTCAGTGTATCACAAGCTATAGCTATCACTGTATTCTGTACCCTAAGGACTAGGTGCGTCAGGGTCTCGTATATAGTGCTGCGCAGCATTTACAGTTAAGTGTATTTTACTGTGTATTTCAGTCACCTCATACCGCATTTATTCTGTGCTTGTGTTTTGCATTTTTTGCCACATAAATAAGGGATTTATTTGCAGGTATTGTATTTGTCTGGCTATATCGTACTATTACGCTCTAAGTTTACATTCCCTACAATGTCTACCACAAAGGGCAGGAAATCCGTGGACGCTTATGCGTCATGCAGCGCATGTGCCAAGGATTTGCCTGAGGGGAAAGTTTTGCAGGATGGCCTGTGTACTATGTGCCATATATCTCCCAGTCAGCCCACTGCTCCTGTAGCCAATCAGGAGCCACCTTGGGCGGCGTTCTCAAATATGCTTAATACGCTTGTGACACGCCTTACGCCCCCTATGGGACCTCCTGTGCCAATGCAGCCACATATTGTCCCTATAGTAAATCTGCCCATGGCGGATAATCTGTCTACCCAGATACAACAATTGAATCAATCTTTGGTTAGACAAAAACCTACCCCACGTCCCTCTGCGGTCAAGGGGTCCTCTAAGCAGGCCACCTCCTCCTCACAATCCACTAATATCTCAGATGCTACTTCTGATGAGGATAGAGAGTATACTGATCGTCAGACACTACAGTTGCTTTTGATGAGGAAACTACAACGCAAGTTAATGTCCCTGACCTAGTGGAGGCTATTAAGCCGATTCTACAAATCGATGATGATGTAGATCCTACTACTGCATCTAAGAAACCTGATAAATTTAAACGTCAGAAGGTAGCTAAATTGGTCTTACCACATTCTGACCATTTGGTAGACATATGTCAGAACCCTGGTCTTCTCCAGGTAAGAAATTCTCCCTGTCTAAAAAGATGCTAGCTCCTTATCCTATCTCCGCTGAGTTGTGTAACAAGTGGGAAAATCTCCGCTTCCGGTGGATGCCCATGTCACCCGTATTGTGGTGTCATCTACTCTACCTGTCACCACTGTCACCTCACTGAAGGAACTGACAAGTAAGCGGGTCGAAGGATGCCTGAAGTGTATTTACTCCCTTACAGATGCTGTACATAGACCCACTATAGCAGCCTCCTGGGCCGCAAAAGGAATTGAAGCATGGGTTCAGGCACTAGAGGAAGAGCTGCCTCAGGATATATCAGACACTGCCAGACAATATCTGTCTCATATTACCACCGCATCTCATTATATTCAGGAGGTGTCCTCTGAGGCAGGTGTAATGGCGGCCAAGGCGTCAACTACGTCCATCCTGGCTCGCCGAATTCTGTGGTTGAGGTCATGGAAGGTGGGCCTGGACTCCAAAAAGACCTTGGAGGTACTCCCTTTCAAGGGAGACATCCTATTTGGGTAGGATCTGAACAACATTGTAACTGACTTAGCGGCTGCTAAGACTGCATTTCTCCCTAATACTGTCCTTCTGCACAGAAGGCAAAGAGTGCCACTTTTCGTTCCTTTCGACCTCAAGGGAAAGCAAAAGGTCAGGCATACCCGAGACAAGCTTGTGCTCCCAAAACAACCAAGCCCAAAGCAAAACAATCCTGGGCAGCCCGTCGGCCTGCTTCCAAACAAGACAAGCCTGCTGCATGATGGGGCTGGCCTCCCCCCGGGGGATCCCAGGGTGGGAGGCCGACTTCTGCACTGCACCCAGGTCTGGTTAAAGACCACTTCAGATGCATGGGTATGAGAAGTCGTCTCTCACGGGTATGCAGTCTCTTTCAAGAGACATCCCCCTCGCCAATTCCGACCGATGGTTATCCCTTTGGACCCGTTGAAGGCGCAAGCTCTACACCTGGTTGTGCATTCCCTCCTGGATGCAGGAATGGTAGTCCCGGTTCCTCTGTCCCAGAGAGGCGGAGGATACTACTCGACCCTGTTTCTTGTCCCGAAACCCAATGGATCTTTCCGGCCTATACTCAACCTCAAATCTTTGAACAAATTTGTGAGAGTGTCCAAGTTTCGTATGGAAATGGTGCGCTCAGTTGTACTGGTCATGGAACCCGGAGATTATATAGTATCCCTGGATATACAAGATGCTTATCTGCATATACCTATTGCCATTTCGCATCAGCAAAATCTGCGGTTTGCTATTGGCAACCTTCACTATCCGTTTCAGGCTCTGCCATTTGGACTGGTCACGGCTCCTCGGATCTTCACCAAGGTCATGGCCGTGATGACGCTTATCTCCGTCGTCAGGGAATCAGGATCCTGCCATATCTGGACGACTTGCTGATCCTGGCAAACTTCCAAGATGTCCTCCTCAGTCATCTGCAACTGACTGTACACTTCCTACAGCCCACGGGTGGCTCATCAGCTGGAAGAAGTCCTCGCTGGTCCCTGCTCGGAGCATGGTGCTTCTGGGGGCACTGCTGGACACACACAGCCAAAGACTGTTTCTGTCTCCAGAGAAAGTCCTGAAACTACAGGACAGGATAAGATACTTCCTCTCTCGCCCAAGAGTGTTGATACACTCGGCGATGCAAGTATTAGGCCTCATGGTGTCGGCATTCGACATGGTAGTGTACGCTCAATTTCATTCCCGCCCTCTACAGAAGTTAGTCCTTTCCAAGTGGGATGGCCTGCCTCATCGGATCAGGTCTCATATGATCTCCTTGACTCCAGAGGTTCGTCTGTCACTGGGCTGGTGGCTACAGGACCAGTAGTTGGACAGGAGCCGTCCCTTCTGGATTCCCAACTGGTTACTCCTGACTACGGACGATAGTCTGAGGGGTTGGGGCGCGGTGCTGGAGCAACCCTCTCTCCAGGGTCGGTGGATCGGGGAGGAATCTCTCCTTCCGATAAACATTCTGGAATTGCGGGCGGTGTTCAATGCTTTGACTCTTGCCCTGCCTCTGATACAGAACAGGCCTGTTCAAGTACAATCAGACAACGCCACCACGGTGGCGTACATAAATCATGCAGGCGGCACTCGACGCCGCATGTCAATGATGGAAGTGTCAAAAATTCTTCATTGGGCGGAACGCCATCTGCCGGCAATATCGGCAGTGTTCATTCCAGGTGTCCTCAACTGGGAAGCGGATTTCTTCAGTCGTCAGGACATGCACGCCGGAGAGTGGAGTTTTCATCAGGAAGTCTTTCAGCTCCTAGTGGACAAGTGGGGCCTACCAAATGTAGACCTGATGGCATCTCGACACAATCACAAAGTTCTGGTTTTTGGATCATGAACAAGGGATCCTCAAGCAGCATTCATGGACGCACTGTCAATTCCATGGAACTTTTGGCTGCCCTACGTGTTCCCTCCAGTGTCACTCCTGCCCAGGGTACTATGGAAGTTCAAGCAAGAGGGAGGAATACTACTTCTAGTTGCTCCAGCGTGGCCCAGATGGCGTTGGTTCTCAGACCTGCAGGGTCTGTCGATAGAGCGTCCTCTTCTACTTCCTCAGTGCCCAGACCTTCTCGTTCAGGGCTCTTGTGTCTACCTGGACCTGGGCAGACTGGCTTTGACGGCGTGGCTCTTGAAACTTCACTCCTGAGGCCCAAAGGATTTTCCGAGGCTGTTATTCAAACTATGCTAAAGGTCTGCAAACCGGTATCTGCACGAATTTATTATAGGGTCTGGAATTCTTACTTCACCTGGTGTGCTGCTAAGAATTACGATACTTGCGGGGCGTGGCTATGCTGGGCATGGAGTAGCACGTACTGTGCTGAGCTCTCCTGCCTGAACATCCTCAAAGATACCCTGAAGTCTCCCCCCCGGGGTTAAGAGGTGCCCTGGACCTGCCTTACCGTCTGGTGCACCCATAGGAGTGTTTCTGGCTCGCTCCGTTGTCCTGCCTGGTCGGCGGGACGGCTCCGGCCTGGCTGCTGTCGCGCCACGTGGGACGCGGTGTCCGTGGTGGCGGGGATCGGCGCGCTGTCTGCACTGCCTGTCGGGCTCCCGGAGAGAGATCTGCGGCGGTGAGCGCTCCCTGCTCTCCTACTTCCTGCTGCCGCCTGAGCCCGCTGCCGTAAGTGCGGTCTCCCCTGCTCCGGCCGCGGCTGGCCCTGCTACTTCCGGTCGGCGGCTGGGAGACGCGCACGGAGTGCACCTCCTGAGTCTGCTGCAGTCCGCTGGGCTGAGCGTATCCCCCGCTCCTCCTTGCCTGACGCTCTCTGCCTGTCACTGCTCTCCTGCTCCACAGGCTGGGGCACTGTGGGGGAAAATAAAAAAAAACAACAACAAAAAATAAAAAATAAATAAATAAATAAAACGAGCTCTATCAGAGGCTGCACAGGCACTTCCGGCTGCAGTCTCTGAGAACCCCTGCTGTGGCTAATATATAACCTTCCAGTGTGGGGCTTGGGAGATGAGGAATTAGGCTCCTACCCATTGTCCTAATAACTGCTCAGTGCCCCCGGATCACGGCCCCCTCTGCTGCTTAATCCCTGTCAGAAATATATTACTGTGACTTTTTCTCTTTTCATTATATATATCCAGCTGGAGGCTGCTGGTCTACCACTGTGTGATTCCTGATTTGTTGATATAGCACTGACTGGAGGCTTGCCTGCTTGGTTTACCATAACTCTCTCATATAGTGCTGCAACTCCCTGTAGGGGTGACTATAACGAATACTATGGGGAAGACTTCTCAGGCTGCGGCCAAGCTTGAAAAATACGCTAGAAATCCTCCCGCGCAAAATAAGAGAATGGGGGGGTCGCAGGATGGTTCCTCTCCCCCCTCTCCGGTTACAAGTGCTGGCTCCGGCCCCCCGGAGGCTTCAGAGGATGCTATCCAAAGGGTACTGGACGCAGTTAATGCCAGCGAAGGCAGGCTGGCCGAAAAGATCACCCAGGTGCAATCAGATCTTTCCTTAATTCACCAGGATCTACAACGAGTTAGAGAGAGAGTGGGGGAGGCGGAAACCCGCATTTCTACTGTCGAGGACACTGTGGCCCCGCTTGGCCGACGCACCACTGCCCTTGAATCCCAGATGACGGAGGTGCAGAAATGGAGGGGCGTCTGAGACGGAATAACATTCGGTTTGTGGGCTTGCCGGAAAAGGAGGAGGGTGATGCTCCTGAGCGGTTTTTGGAGAAGTGGCTTACAGATTTCTTTGGGACGGATGCTTTTACGTCACACTACGCGGTGGAACGAGCACATAGAATCCCTATGCGGCCATTACCGCCGGGGGCTCCTCCCCGTACATTTATAGCTAAATTCCTCCACTTCAAGGATCGGGACATGGTACTCACCCTGGCACGCACCAAAGGCCCACTTAAATGGAATGGTACCCGGATCTCTGTGTTTCCTGATTTTGCGGTCGACGTCCAGAAGGAGAGAGCCCAGTTCCTTCCAATTAAGAGACGTCTCCGGGAGCTCAATCTCCCTTATGCTATGCTCTTTCCCTCAAAGTTGCGGGTGGTCGCAGGAGGAGAGACTAAATTCTTTTTGACCCCGCGGGAGGCGGCGACGTGGCTTGACCGGCAGTTCCCGGCGGGGCGTGCTCTGGCAAATGACTGAATGTCGCAGCTGCCCGCTGACTGGGCTGTGATTTATGTCATTAAGTATTTGTGTATACAGCTATTGCATTAATGTTTGTTGACTTTTTCTTTTTTCCTACTAGGGGGTCAATACAGCCTTTATTGGTAGTATACTAAATGTTGCACTTGATATTGGGTCCCTGCATGTTGGGGGGTTGGGTGCTTATTTGGCCCTGGGGGGGTTGGGTTATGGCGGGGGAGCAGTGCCTGCTTTTGACCGCTGTATTTTTTGTCCTCTTTACTAGTTATTTAGTTGTAGGGAGGGGGGTTTTTTGGGATTAGGTATGCCACAGTTCGGGCCGGTATACAGGGTGGGGGGTTGTATGGGGGGGAAGGGAGGATTTAATGGGTGGTTGTTTTATAAGCATTGCTGTTGCGACATGTTTAGAGAAATTTTTCGCAGGCGGTTACTTTTCTGTCTCTTTCAAATAACAATGTTGTGGGCACATTTGGCAGTTGGTGCTCTTATGTATTATGGCATCACTTAGTCTAAAAATGTTATCCTGGAATGTGCGGGGCCTTAACGATAAAATTAAAAGGGCCCTGGTGCTTCGGCAGATTAGGCAGTACTCCGCAGATGTTGTTTGTCTTATGGAGACGCACCTGGAGGGAGCCAAAGTTCTATCTCTTAAAAAGCCATGGATTGGGTGGCTATACTACTCCACTCATACCTCCCATTCCAGAGGCGTCTCCATCCTGATCCGTAGATCTGTCCCGTTTGTTTTTGACCAGGCCCAGGTGGATCAATGGGGACGATATATTTTTCTTAAATGTCAGATAAATTCCATGTCTTTATTATTGTTAGCTATTTACATTCCTCCACCGTACTCCCCGGAGGTTCTACGCAAGGCTGCTGATTTTATGTCCCTTTACCCCAATATTCCCACTGTCTGCATTGGGGACTTTAATAATGTCATGGATCTTAGAGTGGATAGATTCAGCACCAATGCTACTGTGCCTCGCCCACGTCCGGGTAACTTTGCTCTGTTGGTGGAGGGTATGGGTTTGGTGGACGTCTGGAGGGCGCGGCATCCAGCTGCTCAACAGTTCTCCTGCTTCTCCCCTACTTACTCCTCCTTTTCTAGGATTGATATGGCCCTGGTCTCCCCCTGTTTAATTCCCAAAATTGTTGATATCCAGTATGCAACTAGAGGTATCTCTGACCATTCACCAGTACTGTTGAATCTGGATACTGGGGGTACCCGGGGACAGTTGTTTTGGAAATTTAACTCATTCTGGCTTTCACAGATGGGCACTGGAGCGGAGCTTGAGCTTGCTTGGCGGGAGTTCTTGGAGCTAAACGGGGGTACTGCTGGACCAGCAATCCTCTGGGACGCATTTAAAGCATTTATACATGGTTCCCTAATTAGACAGGTTGCTACCTTAAAAAATGGTTACAAACGCCAAGAAATGGAACTTGAAGCGTCCTGTAGGTCCCTAGAAATCCAATATTTGCAAGATGGATTGGTTGCCTCCAAGGACGCATGGTTGCTTGCGCAGTCCAAATGGAGGAACTGTCTGTCTGATAAAGCTAAATACCGTTTGCTGTATGCCCAACACTCTTATTATGCTACAAGCGATAGACCTGGTACTTATCTAGCACATTTAGCGGCGCCAGATAAATTCTCTAATACTGTCCTGGCGATAGGTGGGGATGACGGTGTAACTTATGTAAAAACTCCGGAAATAGCGGACCAATTTGTTGCTTATTATAAAAGTCTGTATAGTACGAGACTATCGGCTGATTTAACTGAAATAGATGATTATCTTGCTGGTATACCATTGCCCTCGCTCTCTAATGTGGCGGTTGAATTCCTGGACTCCCCTTTGTCATTGACGGAGATTGAAACAGCCATCAAATCATTTCCTGGAGGCAAGGCACCAGGGCTAGATGGAATTCCTATTGAGCTATATAAGAAGCATATTGACTTTTATGGCCCTAGATTACTTACTCTGTTCAATGACTTGTTGGAGTTGGGGTCGCTGCCAGATTCCATGACTGAGGCTTTGATAATAGTGCTATTGAAACCGGATAAGAACCCAGAGCGGGTAGATTCATATAGACCTATCTCGCTACTTACAACTGATGTCAAGGTGTTAGCAAAGATCCTGGCACTTAGACTCAACTCCGTTATTACCCAAATTATACACACAGATCAGACTGGTTTCGTACCGGGGCGGTCCACTCTAACTAACCTTAGGCGCTTGTTCACGCACTTACAAGACCCTCGCGGGGACGCCGACACTTCTGTTGTAGTGTCTCTCGACGCTGCTAAAGCTTATGATTCAGTGGAGTGGGCATTCTTGTGGGGGTCTATGGCCCGCTTCGGTATTGGACCACGCTTTATACGGTGGGTCAAGTTACTTTACTCCACCCCATCAGCCAGGGTCTCGATAAATGGATTTATTTCCTCTGCATTCCCTCTGGCCAGGGGTACAAGACAGGGCTGCCCGCTATCCCCTATCCTTTTTGCTCTAGCAGTGGAGCCCTTGGCGTGCTTGGTGCGTTCTGACCTGTGGGTGGGGGGGTTCCGGGTGGGCCCCACCACGGACAAGATTGCTCTATACGCGGATGATATTCTGCTGTTTATATCAGACTACTGCAACACCATGCCGCACGTGTTGCGTATTATTGACACCTATGGCGGGTATTCTGGCTTGTCCATAAATTGGGATAAGTCCTGCATATTGCCCTTTCGGGGTGCTTGTCCTGGGGTACCGCCCGTGGCCCTCCCTCTTCGCTGGGTGGACTCATTCAAGTACTTAGGAATCTGGGTCACAAATAATCCTTCTCAATACTTTTCCCTAAACATAAAACCTCACATGGATTATTTGCACTCCCGTATTGCGGTGTGGGGGACTCTACCTCTAACTATAATGGGTAGAATTAATTTAGTGAAAATGGTGGCCCTGCCTAAGTTGCTGTATGCGCTACAGCACTCCCCTGTTTATCTCCCATTAAAAACCTTTCGGAGAATAGATAGTCTTCTGTCCTCTGTCGTATGGTCTAAACGCCGGGTCAGAATAAAATTAGACACCCTCACGCGCCCACGTGACTCTGGGGGCCTGGACCTCCCTAAATTCAGATTATATTATCTAGCGGCACAAATGGTACATATTAGTAAGTGGTTACATGATCCTGGTAGAGATGAATTGATTTCCCGAATTCTCTATGTAACCGATCGGAATTGCACCCCATTACAACTACTGTTGAGTGACAATGTATCGCTACTTAACCTTCCCATTGTCAAACAAGCAATTATGGTATGGAGACAGACGCATAGATTGCTCCAGGGAGAGGGTTGGGATCCGGAAACGCCTCTAGCCTACGCACATTCTTTTAATGAGCTTACATCGTTGCAGATGAGGGAGGTCTGGAGCAGCCGGGGAGTGCAGTCTCTTGGGCAATTGTATCATATGGGGGTATTTAAGTCTTTCCAACAATTGCAGGAGGATTATAATATTCCTACCTTCTATTTCTATCGATATCTACAACTCCGCCATGCTTGTCAAACTCAATTTGCAAACGCTCCCCTGATGCTCCGGGACACACCAGTTAGGGAACTATGTGTTAAGCTTCAAAATTGTACTATTTCCATATTTTATTCGGCTCTACTACGTGCTTATCATTGTGAGACCCTTCTTTCTCTTAAATCTAGATGGGAAAGTGATCTGGGGCCCATATCTAATGATACCTGGGAGGATGCACTGGGTGCCTCTAGACTGGCGACCACAGCGGTCCGTTACCAACAGGTGCATCTTTTTGTTTTACATAGAGTCTATATTACTCCTGAGAGGTTGATGAGATTCGGAGGAAGAATGGATTCTAAATGTCCCAAGTGTACTCTAGATGGGGGCACCTTTTGGCACATGATTTGGTCCTGTAGGATAGTTAATGCCTTCTGGCAGGATGTACTCAAGATTATGGTTTCCACTGGTATACCTGCTGATGTGCTGACCCCCCCTGTGTGTGTGCTGGCGGTGGTGGATGAGGAGTTGCTGGATGCCCCCTCCAGGCGTTACGTTATCAACCTGTGTGCTCTTGCACAGGTTTCTATAGCCCGGTCGTGGATGGCACCTGATGGCCCAGATATTGACTCATGGATTGCTTTAGTGAATACTACAGTGGCGCATGAAAGATTTGTCTATGTATCCAGGAAAGCCATTAATAAATATTATGCGATATGGGATAGATGGTTGTCATCACCATATGTTGGGGGTGCCTGCACTACAATATCTGCGGATGCAAGTTTAGCTTTAACATAATCACCCCGAAGCTACCTGATGAGGCTAGGAAATTGTACTGCTTGCACAATAGTGTTATTTACTATATAGCTCACCCGAGGCACTACTTCCTGTATTTGATGTGGTTGTATTCAGCGGTTCTGGAAAGATGTATTTTTTTATTTTTTTTTGTGTATGTATTTGTAGGTATGTGTAGATATGTGTATATATATGTACATAGGTGTATGTGTGCATATAGATATATATATGGGTGAAGTGACGTGTCGGCCGGGTTCAATAACAGATGTCAACCGATTATAACTATATGTCTGTGCGTGATATGCTATATGTTGCCTGATACTATTGTCGACAGCAATGCTTTAGGTTTATGTTGTATTTTTGTTTTGTAATCTGTACAAAAAAGGAAACAAATTTCAATAAAAATTGTTGAATTTAAAAAAAAGAATTACGATACTTGCAAGTTAAGTACTTCCAGACTTCAGTTTTTTTTGCAACAAGGCCTGGAAATAGAACTTTGTCAGGCCTCCCTCAAGGTTCACATATCTGTGTGGTTTCAGAGAAAAATTACGTCTATACCTGACGTTCATACATTCACTCGGCGTATTGCGGATTCAACCTCCCTATGTCCCTCCTGTGGCTCCATGGGATCTGTCTGTTGTCCTGAATGCCCTGCAAGAGTCTCCATTTGAACCTCTTGAGACAGTGGGCCTTAAATGGCTCACAGCCAAGGTCCTCTTTTTACTGGCTATTGCCTCTGCTAGGAGGGTATCGGACTTAGGCGCATTGTCCTGTCGTCCACCCTTTCTGATATTTCATTGCGACTGGGCAGTTCTTAGAACTCGTCGAGGTTGTTTGCCTAAGGTGGTGTAATCTTTTCACCTTAACCAAGAGATCGTGGTTCCGGCCTTCATCTCTTCTGGTTTGTCCTCCAAAGAACGGTCTTTGGATGTGGTAAGGGCTCTCCGTATATATGTGGAGAGGACTGCCTCTATCAGGAGGTCGGATGCCCTTTTTGTACTGTTTGGTTTCTACAAACATGGCTGGCTTGCGAGTAAGCAAACCTTGGCCAGATGGATTAGAATGGTGATTGCACAAGCTTATGCGCAGGCTGGGGCTCCTGCTGCTATTAAGGCCCATTCTACTCAGTGTGTTGTACCTTCTTGGGTGGCCCACCGTGACGCGTCCGCAGAGCAATTGTGCAAGGCGGCTACGTGGTCCTCAGTGAACATGTTCATTAGGTTCTATGCCTTTGATACTTCCTTCTCCCAGGATGCTTCCTTTGGACGCCGGGTTCTCTTACCCGCTAAGGTGCGTCTTCTCCCTTGAGGAACTGCTTTAAGATATCCCCGATGTATTCCCTGTGGAACACCGTGTACCCTGCTGCAGAAAAGGAGATTTATGGTAGACTTACCATAGTTAAATCTCTTTCTGCAAGGTACACTGGTTTCCACAGAGCACCCACCCTGACGCACTTAGCTTCTTTGGGTTTGTATGGCATTAGCCGCTAGTCCTTTCTCCTGTCGTGAGAATGTGGTTTTATGTGACTAACATCTACCGTCTCTCTTACCTGCTTCTGCATTGGACTGGTTAACAAAACTGAGCTCACAGTGCCTGGAGGAGGGGTTATATAGAGGAGGCCCCGCAATGCATCCTGGGACAATTTAAAGCTTTAGCCTCTTGGTGCCTTTGGATCAAGATCTATCTCTACACCCCAATGTATTCCCTGTGGAACACAGTGTACCTTGCAGAAAGAGATTTAAATATGGTAAGTCTTACCATAAATCTCCTTTTTTGGTTTGCTAACAAACCTGAATAAGGTTCAATGTGTGAATAAGCAATACATGGAAAGTATGGGCCTAATTCAGACCTGATGCTCCTCTGCGAATTTGCAGAGGTTTGCGATCGGATAGTGGCTGCCCAGAAAGAGTGGAAAACCGCCCCGTGCAAGTCTGCGTATGCCATGCGAAAAGCTTTGCAAACGCCGGCCAGCTGCAAATCCGTTCGCAACTCACCATCAAATTAATTTTCTAGTCTGTGCCTAGGACTTACTCCTACAGTGCGATACAAACAGGCTGATTGGGCCAGAGCAGATGTCACACACACTCCCTGAAAACACTTAGGAATGCCTGCGTTTTTCCTGACTCTCCCAGAAAATGCCAAGTTACCACCCCTAAATGTCCGCTTCCTGTCACTTCCTGCCTAGCAATTAAAAACAACACAGAATTTTCTCTTTCATCCGTAAGGGATACTGGGGTCACTTAGTACGATGGGGTAAAGATGGGGTCCAAAGGAGCAGTACACTTTTAATTCTTCAAACAGGATGTGCTGGCTCCTCCTCTCTATGCCCTCCCCCACAGCCCAGTTTAGAAAAATGTGCCCTCAGGAGAGGATGCACACTCTGGAGCTCCAGAGGATTTTTCTTCAGTTTATTTTAAAACTTTAATTTTTTTCAGGTAGGCTGTTGGGCAACGGCTTACCTGCACAGAGGGACGCTGGGGGGGGGGCCGACACCGGCCTCCTGGAGGTGCGGAGTCGGATCCCGCTGACAGGACAACGGTCCTGGGGATCAGTGTACCGCAGGCATCGCGCTCTAGCGCACACACTCGCAGCACGCCGCACACCCCCAGCACAGCGCCTTAAGATCAGAGAGTGGTGAGTGTTTGCCGGGGGTCCTGCTAGAGGGGTCCCCCCAGTTCTTGCTGCAGTGCGAACGCCGGGCGGGCATACGGACTCCCTCTGGGGTGATCCCATAGCCCCCCCACCCCGCAGACTGGCAGCGGCAGTGACATTAGACGTTGGGGTATCCATTACACATTATAGGGGACATTGCCAGTATAAACATGCCTGTAGCTCCGGCACCATAGCAGGGTGCGGAGCTACATCAGAGCGGGACCAGCGGCTTCCTGGTGCCATTTCCTGCATTCTCAGCGCTGCAGCAGGACAGCCAGCTCCTCCATGGGATACTCCACGGCCAAACACTGGTACAGGGGTGTAGTTACGGGGGAGAGCCCGCTGTGGGAAACTTGTCTTAGGCTCCTCACGCATTATACAACCAAAATGCCTATCTTCTAACTGCCAAATTAGTTACAGGCCGGGTACTGGTCCCTCCTCTCAGAGTCTCTCCACACATACTGGGCAGGGCAGGCTTGCTTGTACCTATGTCTCTGTGTATGTGTGGGTGAATGTAAATGATCCCTGTCAGCATGGTGAAAAAAGCTGTGTGTAATATTTGTCAAACCAGGTTTTCCCCCACACCTGCAGATTCTCTCATGTGTGAACAATGTAGTCAGTCCTCACAAGACAGTGGGGCTTCCAGGGGTGATATACGGGAATCATCTTGGTTACGTTGTATTACAACTATGGTGTCTGACATGTCCAATGAGTTAACTACCGCCAGACAGGAAAGGCAGCAGTTACAACAGTCTGTTGCTGCTCTGGCTAAGGATAAGTCAGAGGGCAGACATGTGTCCCGTCTCTCACCTCCACTTCCCCAAAAAAGGGGTTTACCGGACATTCTCTCGGGATCTGAGGTGTAGGAAGGGGAGGAGCTGGAATCTACTACTGAGGTGGATGATTCCTCTCCGACGCAGGGCGTAGAGTCTCTTATAGGCCCTTCACACATGCCGATTTGTTTGAAAGATATGAACGATCTCGTTCATAAATGAACGAGAACTTCTTCATATCTTTCAGTGTGGAGGCTCCAGCGATGAACGATGCGTGGCCTCGCGCTCGTTCATCGCGGGTCCTCCGTCGGCTGTGCATGCAGGCCAATATGGACGATCTCGTCCATATTTGCCTGCACTTCAATGGAGCCGCGTGACGGGGGGAGTGAAGAAACTTCACTCCCCCCGCCGCCGGGTCGCCCGTCAGACGTATCCGCCGCCGGGCAGCTCGGCGGCGGATCGGCATGTCTGTAGGGTCCTTTATACTTGCTATAAGGGATGTTTTGCATATTCCTGGTAATGAGACGGATGTACAGCAATCTTTTTTTCTCGGCGCAGAAAAAATGCTGGTCACTTGTCCTGATGATGAATTGGATGATTTTATCTGGGAACTATTGGTTTCTCCTGACAAGAAATTCTAGGTGACAAAGAAATTGGTTGCTGCTTTCCCATTTGCTCAAGAGGGGCGAAAGGTCTGGGAGACACCCCCTGCTGTAGATGCTTCGTTATCACGCCTGTCAAAAAAGACAGTACTACCAGTCCCAGGGGCCTTAAAGGAACCTGGGGACAGGAAAATTGAAAACACCTTGAAATCTATTTTTGTTGCAGCAGGAGCCTCCCAAAGGCCTGCTATTGTTGGCTGTTGGGTGACTCATGCCATTCATACCTGGGCGGGTAACCTTCAGGAGCGTCTGACCAGAGATAAATCCCTGGCAGAAATGGTGGTGTTGATTCAACATATCCAGGAATCTGCTCATTTCCTCTGCGATACAATAAAAAGCATAGGCATTATTATGCTCGTACTTCTACCATAGCGGTTTCTGAACGCAGGATGTTGTGGCTCCGCCAGTGTGTTGTGGACGCAGAATCAAAGAGGAGTGTGGAGGTTTTATCTTTCACAGGAGATTGGCTTTTTTGGAGGTGAGTTAGACATGGATTTCAAAGGCTATTGCTTGAAAATCCACGTACCTCCCATCTGCAGCTCCACCGGCTAGGCGCTCCTACACGGGACCTTCCCTGTAATCCTTTCAGACCGCAAGATATAAGGAAGGAGCCAGAGGTGCCTCAAATGCGGCAAGAGGCTCCAGAGGTAAGTCACGAAAACCTGCCACCACGGGGTCTCAGGACCAGGTCGTCGGCTCTGTCTCCTCAAAGTTCTCAGCATGACAGTGTCCCTCCGCTCATGGGGGATCTCAGGGTGGGAGCTCGTCTGAGATTCTTCAGCCTCATTTGGAGAAGCTCCTGCCAGGATGCTTGGGTAAAGGACCTGGTTTCCCAGGGCTACAAACTGGAGTTCGAAAGTTCTCCGCCTCATAGGTTTTTCATATCAGGCTTACCGGCGTCCGAGGACCTACGCCTTACTTTATAGGAGGCCATTAAAAAATTGGTTCAGAATCAAGTCATTGTTCCAGTGCCAATTCCACAACGTGGCGGGGGATATAATTCCAGCCTTTTTGTGGTACCAAATCCGGACGGCTCAGTGAGGCCCATTTTGAACCTCAAATTGTTAAACCCATATCTGCGGGTTTTTCGGTTCAAAATGGAGTCTCTTGAGAGCGCTAATCTCATGTCTGGAGGAGGGGGAGTTCTTAGTCTCTCTGGATATAAAGTATGGCCACCTCATCAAGCCTACCTCAGGTTTGCTCTGCTGGACGAACATTATCAGTTCCAGGCACTGCCCTTTGGCTTATCCATGGCTCCAAGAGTTTTCACCAAAGTCATGGTGGAAATGATGTTTCAACTCTGGATTCCGGCGGTGAACATTGTACCCTACCTGAACGACCTTTTGATAAAAGCGAGATCAAAGGAACAACTGTTGGACAGCATAAACAGCACGAAAACACTGCTGTCACATCACGGATGGATTCTCAATTTACTGAAATCCCACCTTGAGTCGACTCAAAGGCTCCAGTTCCTGGTGATGATCTTTGACACTAGCTCAGAAGGTCTTCCTTCCCGAGGACAAGGCAAGGACGCTTCAGGAGATGGTTTGTACGGTGCTGAGGCCGAACTGGGTCTCGGTACATCTTTGCATATGCCTGTTAGAAAAGATGGTGGCCTCCTACGAGGCGATTCAGTATGGAAGATTCCATGCAAGGACTTTCCAGCTTGATCTCCTGAGAAAATGGTTGGGTTCGCATGTACAGATGCACCAGGTCATTTGTCTCTCGCCGCAAGCCAGAATTTCTCTCCTATGATGGTTGCAGTCCTCCAACCTCTTGGAGGGTTGGAGCTCCGGGATATAGGATTGGATTCTCGTAACCACAGACGCGAGTCTTCGAGGTTGGGGAGCTGTCACCCAAGGGGCATAGTTCCAGGGTAGGTGGTCAGGCCATGAAACCGTTCTTCCAAAAAACATCCTGGAACTCAGAGCAATCTACAATGCTCTGCCACAGGCGTCTCCCCTGCTTCAATGTCGAGCCATTCAGGTTCAGTCAGACAACGCCACGGCAGTTGCGTATGTCAATCGTCAGGGAGGGACAAAGCATAGGGCCTACATGCGGGAGGTATCCAAAATACTCCGCTGGGTAAAAAGGAATGTAAGGGCGGTATCGGCCATATTCAACTGGGAGGCGGACTTCCTAAGTCGTCATGACCTCCACCCAGGAGAGTGGGGACTCCATCTGCAGGTATTTCGACTGTCCACAAGTCGATCTGATGGCCTCTCGGCTCAACAAAAAGCTGCGGCGCTATTGCTCCAGGACAAGGGACCCTCAGGCGGTGGTTTTGGATGCACTGACAACGTCATGGGCTTATCAGCTGGTGTACCTGTTTCCTCCGATTGCGTTACTTTCCAGGGTTATAAAATGAATCAGAAGGGAGGGTGTGCAAGCAATTCTAATTGCCCCCGATTGGCCTCGGAGAGTTTGGTACGCAGATCTTCTGGCCATGGCAGTGGTAGACCCCTGGCCTCTGCCACTGCAGGAGGATCGTCTGCAGCATTGGCCGTTCGTCTACCCGGACTTATGTCGGCTTCGTTTAGCGGGCATTGCGGTTGAGCGGAACATTCTAGCTGAAAAAGGTATTCCGGACAAGGTTATTACAACCATGCTTCAAGCCAGGAAGGCTGTCACGTCCAAGCATTATCATATCATATCATATCTGGAAGCGATGTCTCCTGGTGTGAGGGCCGAAGATATCCTACTGCGGCTATCCTACTTCGTTTCTTACAAGCAGGTGTGGACACGGGCCTACGGTTGGACTCCATTAAGGTGCAGATCTCAGCCTTGTCCATTTTCTTCCAGAAGAAATTGTCTGCTTTACCTGAAGTCAAGACGTTCTTACAGGGTGTCCTTCACATCCAGCCTCCTGTTGTGCCGCCCATGGCACCTTAGGTTCTAAACGTGGTTTTGACCTTTCTACAGTCCTCTGGGTTTGAACCGTTGATGTCGGTAGAGGACATCAACGTGGAACACTGTTATGCTGTTGGCCTTTGCTTCAGCTAGGCATGTTTCGGAACTTGGAGCTTTGTCTTGCAAGAGTCCCTACTTGGTCTTTCATGAGGACAGGGCAGGTGGTTTCTGCTTTCCACCTGAATCAGCCTATTGTGGTTCTGGCTGCTTCGGCCACTTCATCGAATCCTGGGTCCTTGGATGTGGTATGAGCCCTGAAGATCTACGTTCAGAGGACGGCTGCTGTCCGAAAATCGGGTTCCCTGTTTGTGCTGTATGATACTCAAAAGAAGGGTTGTCCTGCTTCAGTGCATTCGATTGCTCGTTGGCTTAGGCTTTCCATTCAACAGGCCTACTCTTCGGCGGTCTTGCCTGTTCCACGGTCTCTTAAAGCCCACTCTACTAGGTCAGTGGGTTCTTCCTGGGCAGCGGCCCGGGGTGTCTCGGCTTTGCAACTAAGCCGGGCAGCTACCTTGTCGGGGACAAACACGTTTGTCAAGTTCTACAGGTTTGATACCCTGGCTACAGAGGATGTCCAATTTGGACGTATGGTACTGCAGGAGTCTCAGCACGTTCCCGCCCGTTGTGGGAGCTTTGGGACGTCTCCATCGTACTAAGTGACCCCAGTATCCCTTATGGATGATAGAGAGAAGAGGATTTTAATTACCTGCCGGTAAATCCTTCTCTCGGAGTCCATAAGGGATAGTGGGCGCCCGCCTCTGTGCTTCGACTTTTCTGCAAGTTTTGTTGTTATGCAAAGTTGTTTGAATCAGCTGTTGCTGTTTCACTGGCTGTTGCTAGTTGTTTGTTCTGCTGTGTGCTGGTTCGTTACTCTCACCACTCGTTCTCTTGTCATGTTCCTCCTCTCAAGTATGCCCGTCTCCTTCGGGCACAGTTTTCCTAGACTGGGCTGTGGGGGAGGGCATAGAGGGGAGGAGCCAGCACACCCTGTTTGAAGAATTTAACGTGCACCGGCTCCTTTGGATCCCATCTATAGCCCATCGTACTAAATGACCTCAGTATCTCTTATGGACTATGAGAAAAGGATTTACCGGTAGGTGATTAAAATCCTCTTTTTTTCTCAGTTTGGCCTCACGGCTGCGCATTACAATCCGTGCGCATTCGTTCGATAATGCGATCTCGCACAACAGCGATCAGGTCTGAATTAGGCCCTAAGACATGCAAGCATAAGAAACTGTGAACTAACTATATAACCAATGTATGATTACATCAACAGGTTAAACATTTATTACAGAATAAAGTCACAGTCTCCTTGTTCTGTCGCTACAGCAGTCTCTTACTCTACACTCTCCTCCGTCAGTACAAACTTATGAGGGATATGTATTTGCCCAGGGGGGGAAGTCAGGAGCTTCAGCCCTCTATTAGACTCCTGCTCTCCTCCTCACATCATGTCACTGTGTGTTACTAACCCCGAGATCTTACCAGTCTCCTCCCCACACTCTCTCTATTGTATCTCATACATCAGGAGCCATCAGCTCCCTATTAGACTCCTGCTCTCCCCCTCACATCATGTCACTGTGTGTTACCAGGCTAGAGATCTGACCAGTCTCCTCCCCACACTCACTGGTGTATCTCATAAATCAGGAGCCATCAGCCCCTATTATACTCCTGCTCTCCTCCTCACATCCTGTCACTGTGTGTGTTACCAGCCCAGAGATCTGACCAGTCTCCTCCCCACACTATCTAGTGTATCTCATACATCAGGAGTCATTAGCCCCTATTAGACTCCTGTTCTCTCTTCACATCATGTCACTGTGTGTTACCAGCCCAGAGATCTGACCAGTCTCCTCCCCACACTCTCTGGTGTATCTCATACATCAGGAGCCATCAGCCCCTATTATACTCCTGCTCTCCCCCTCTCATCATGTCACTGTGTGTTACCAGCCTAGAGATCTGACCAGTCTCCTCCCCACACTCTCTGGTGTATCCCATACATCAGGAGCGAACAGCCCCTATTATACTCCTGCTCCTCCCCTCACATCATGTCACTGTGTGTTACCAGCCTAGAGATCTCAAAAGACTTGTGTGTCCTACAGATGGATCCAGTAACAGAGATACCCCAGAGAGATGTCCCCATCCTCTTTATTCACAGGATTGGACAGAGGAAAATCACAGGACCCCACAGGAGTATCAGGTAGGTGGGATTTAGGGTCTCGCTAATTACCGAAGTGACTTTTCACTATGTGGTCTGTGTAGTAGCTGTGTCTGCTCATCTGAATAAAATCAGACATTATTAATGGGTTTTTATTGTTTGTGGGTTATTTAGAGTGAAGGTCTGGTTTATAGTAAGTCAGAATATATGGAGGGAGAAGAAGAGATGTATGTGAGGAGTGATCAGCAGTGTAAGGAGGAAGAAATACCTACAGATAACAGCACAGGTGAGTAATAAACACTTATTACAGAAAAGAGTCACATATGTTCCTTGTTCAGTAACGACAGTAATATTTTATTCTACACCCTCCATAATCAGTACAGACTCATAAGGACAATGTATCTGCCCAGAGGAGGAGTAAGGCGCCATCAGCCCCTATTATACTCCTGCTCTCCCCCTCATCATGTCACTGTGTGTTCCCAGCACAGAGATCTGACCAGTTTCCTCCCCACACACTCTGGTGTATCTCATACATCAGGAGCCATCAGCCCCTATTATACTCCTGCTCCTCCCCTCACATCATGTCACTGTGTGTTACCAGCCCAGAGATCTGACCAGTCTCCTCCCCACACTCTGGTGTATCTCATACATCAGGAGCCATCAGCCCCTATTATACACCTGCTCTCCCCCCATATCATGTCACTGTGTGTTACCAGCCCAGAGATCTGACCAGTCTCCTCCCCACACTCTCTGGTGTATCTCATACATCAGGAGCCATCAGCCCCTATTATACTCCTGCTCTCCCCGTCACATCATGTCACTGTGTGTTACCAGCCCAGAGATCTGACCAGTCTCCTCCCCACACTCTCTGGTGTATCTCATACATCAGAGGCCATCAGCCCCTATTATACTCCTGTTCTCCCCCTCACATCATGTCACTGTGTGTTACCAGCACTGTGTGTTACCAGATCTGACCAGTCTCCTCCCCACACTCTCTGGTGTATCTCATACATCAGGAGTCATCAGCCTCTATTAGACTCCTGCTCCTCCCCTCACATCATGTCACTGTGTGTTACCAGCCCAGAGATCTGACCAGACCTGTGTGTCTCCTACAGATGGATCCAGTAACAGAGATACCCCAGAGAGATGTCCCTGTCCTCTTTATTCACAGGACTGTACAGAGGAGAATCATAGAAATCCACAGGAGTATCAAGTAGGTGGGATGTAGCGTCTCACCAAATGCCAAAGTGACTTCACAGTTTACGCCGATCCACGTGTTTTGTCGGATTCGCGGCCAAATCCGACAGATTTTAGCCCTGTTTCCGACGATGTCAATCCTATTTTAAAAATAGTTAGATTACCATTGTCGGAAATTGCCAATTGCAGTCGGATTTGGCCGCTAATTGAACATTGAGATGCCGGATCCTTACACCCCTTAAGCTGTAAGGAAGCTGTGTGTGTTTTATGCACTGATATTCTACTTATTTATTCTCAGTTAATGAAATCAGACATTACAGAGTTATTTTATTGTTTTGTGTTTCATATATTAGGAATTTTTCATTGTTTTGTGGTTTACATAGGATGAATATCTGACTGATATAAAGGTAGAAACTATAGAGGAAGAAGAAGAGATGTATATGAGGGGTGATCAGCAGTGGAAGGAGGAGGAAATCCCTGCAGATATCAGCACAGGTGAGTAATAATCACTTTTCTCTGACGTCCTAGTGGATGCTGGGACTCCGTAAGGACCATGGGGAATAGCGGCTCCGCAGGAGACAGGGCACAAGAATAAAAGCTTTAGGATCAGGTGGTGTGCACTGGCTCCTCCCCCTATGACCCTCCTCCAAGCCTCAGTTAGATTTTTGTGCCCGAACGAGAAGGGTGCAGGCTAGGTGGCTCTCCTGAGCTGCTTAGAATAAAAGTTTATTTTAGGTTTTTTATTTTCAGTGAGTCCTGCTGGCAACAGGCTCACTGCATCGTGGGACTAAGGGGAGAAGAAGCGAACTCACCTGCGTGCAGAGTGGATTGGGCTTCTTAGGCTACTGGACATTAGCTCCAGAGGGACGATCACAGGTTCAGCCTGGATGGGTCCCGGAGCCGCGCCGCCGGCCCCCTTACAGAGCCAGAAGAGCGAAGAGGTCCGGTGAAATCGGCGGCAGAAGACGGTCCTGTCCTCAACTAAGGTAGCGCACAGCACCGCAGCTGTGCGCCATTGCTCTCAGCACACTTCACACTCCGGTCACTGAGGGTGCAGGGCGCTGGGGGGGGAGCGCCCTGAGACGCAATATAACAGATATACCTTAGGTTGGCAAAAAGAAATACATCACATATAGCTCCTGGGCTATATGGATGTATTTAACCCCTGCCATTTTTCCAGAAAAGAGCGGGAGATAAGGACGTCGTGAAGGGGCGGAGCCTATCTCCTCAGCACACAAGCGCCATTTTCCCTCACAGCTCCGCTGGAAGGACGGCTCCCTGACTCTCCCCTGCAGACCTGCTACAGAATCAGGGTAAAAAAGAGAAGGGGGGGCACTATTGGCAGCTAATAATAAAAACAGCAGCTATAAAGGGAATAACACTTATATAAGGTTATCCCTGTATAGGTTATCCCTGTATATATATAGCGCTTGGTGTGTGCTGGCAAACTCTCCCTCTGTCTCTCCAAAGGGCTAGTGGGGTCCTGTCCTCTATCAGAGCATTCCCTGTGTGTGTGCTGTGTGTCGGTACGTGTGTGTCGACATGTATGAGGAGGAAAATTATGTGGAGGCGGAGCAATTGCCTGGGTTAGTGATGTCACCCCCTAGGGAGTCGACACCTGACTGGATGATCGTATTTAAAGAATTACGTGACAATGTCAGCACTTTGCAAAAAAACTGTTGACGACATGAGACAGCCGGCAAATCAATTAGTGCCTGTCCAGGCGTCTCAGACACCGTCAGGGGCCCTAAAACGCCCGTTACCTCAGTGGGTCGACACAGACCCAGACACAGATACTGAGTCTAGTGTCGACGGTGAGGAGACAAACGTAATGTCCAGTAGGGCCACACTTTACATGATCACGGCAATGAAGGAGGCATTGAACATTTCTGACACTACAAGTACCACAAAGAAGGGTATTATGTGGGGTGTGAAAAAACTACCAATAGTTTTTCCTGAGTCAGATGAATTAAATGAGGTGTGTGATAAAGCGTGGGTTTCCCCCGACAAAAAACTGCTAATTTCTAATAAATTATTGGCACTATATCCTTTCCCGCCAGAGGTTAGGGCGCGTTGGGAAACACCCCCTAGGGTAGATAAAGCGCTCACACGTTTATCTAAACAAGTAGCGTTACCGTCTCCTGATACGGCCACCCTCAAAGAACCAGCTGATAGAAGGCTGGAAAATATCCTAAAAAGTATATACACACATACTGGTGTTATACTGCGACCAGCAATCGCTTCAGCCTGGATGTGCAGTGCTGGAGTCGCGTGGTCGGATTCCCTGATTGAAAATATTGATACCCTGGACAGGGACAATATATTGTTAACTATAGAGCATTTGAAGGATGCATTACTATATATGCGTGATGCACAGAGGAATATTTGCACCCTGGCATCAAGAGTAAGTGCTATGTCCATTTCTGCCAGAAGAGCGTTATGGACGCGACAGTGGTCAGGGGATGCGGATTCCAAACGACATATGGAAGTATTGCCGTATAAAGGGGAGGAGTTATTTGGGGCTGGTCTATCGGACCTGGTGGCCACGGCAACGGCTGGAAAGTCCACCTTTTTACCCCAGGTCACCTCACATCAGCAGAAAAAGACACCGTCTTTTCAAACTCAGTCCTTTCGTTCCCATAAGTACAAGCGAGCAAAAGGCCACTCATTTCTGCCCCGGGGCAGAGGAAGAGGAAAAAGACTGCACCATGCAGCCGCTTCCCAGGAGCAGAAGCCCTCCCCTGCTTCTGCCAAGTCTTCAGCATGACGCTGGGGCTTTACAAGCAGACTCAGACACGGTGGGGGCCCGTCTCAAGAATTTCAACGCGCAGTGGGCTCACTCGCAAGTGGACCCCTGGATTCTGCAGGTAGTATCGCAGGGATACAAACTGGAATTCGAGGCGTTTCCCCCTCGCCGGTTCCTGAAGTCTGCTCTACCAAAGTCTCCCTCCGACAGGGAGGCAGTTTTGGAAGCCATTCACAAGCTGTATTCCCAGCAGGTGATAATCAAGGTACCCCTCCTACAACAGGGAAAGGGGTATTATTCCACGCTGTTTGTGGTACCGAAGCCGGACGGCTCGGTGAGACCAATTTTAAATCTGAAATCCTTGAACACTTACATAAAAAGGTTCAAATTCAAGATGGAGTCACTCAGAGCAGTGATAGCGAACCTGGAAGAAGGGGACTATATGGTGTCTCTGGACATCAAAGATGCTTATCTCCACGTCCCAATCTACCCTTCTCACCAAGGGTACCTCAGGTTTGTAGTACAAAACTGTCATTATCAGTTTCAGACGCTGCCGTTTGGGTTGTCCACGGCACCTCGGGTCTTTACCAAGGTAATGGCCGAAATGATGATTCTTCTTCGAAGAAAAGGCATCTTAATTATCCCTTACTTGGACGATCTCCTGATAAGGGCAAGGTCCAGGGAACAGTTAGAAGTCGGAGTAGCACTATCTCAGGTAGTGTTACGTCAGCACGGGTGGATCCTAAATATTCCAAAATCGCAGCTGATTCCAACGACACGTCTACTGTTCCTAGGAATGATTCTGGACACAGTCCAGAAGAAGGTGTTTCTCCCGGAGGAGAAGGCCAGGGAGTTATCCGAGCTAGTCAGGAACCTCCTAAAACCAGGCCAGGTGTCAGTGCATCAGTGCACGAGGGTCCTGGGAAAAATGGTGGCTTCTTACGAAGCGATTCCATTCGGAAGATTCCATGCAAGAACGTTTCAGTGGGATCTACTGGACAAATGGTCCGGATCGCATCTTCAGATGCATCAACGGATAACCCTGTCGCCAAGGACAAGGGTGTCTCTTCTGTGGTGGCTGCAGAGTGCTCATCTACTAGAGGGCCGCAGATTTGGCATTCAGGATTGGATCCTGGTGACCACGGATGCCAGCCTGAGAGGCTGGGGAGCAGTCACACAGGGAAGAAATTTCCAGGGCTTGTGGTCAAGCATGGAAACATCTCTTCATATAAACATTCTGGAACTAAGGGCCATTTACAATGCCCTAAGTCAAGCGAAACCCCTGCTTCAGGGTCAGGCGGTATTGATCCAATCGGACAACATCACGTCAGTCGCCCACGTAAACAGACAGGGCGGCACGAGAAGCAGGAGGGCAATGGCAGAAGCTGCAAGGATTCTTCGCTGGGCGGAAAATCATGTGATAGCACTGTCAGCAGTGTTCATTCCGGGAGTGGACAACTGGGAAGCGGACTTCCTCAGCAGACACGATCTCCACCCGGGGGAGTGGGGACTTCATCCAGAAGTCTTCCAAGAGATAGTAAACCGTTGGGAAAAACCAAAGGTGGACATGATGGCGTCCCGTCTAAACAAAAAACTAGACAGATATTGCGCCAGGTCAAGGGACCCTCAGGCAATAGCGGTGGACGCTCTGGTAACTCCGTGGGTGTACCAGTCAGTGTATGTGTTCCCTCCTCTGCCTCTCATACCAAAAGTACTGAGAATCATAAAAAGGAGAGGAGTAAGAACTATACTCGTGGTCCCGGATTGGCCAAGAAGGACTTGGTACCCGGAACTTCAAGAGATGCTCACGGAAGAACCGTGGCCTCTACCTCGAAGAAAGGACCTGCTTCAGCAGGGGCCTTGTCTGTTCCAAGACTTACCGCGGCTGCGTTTGACGGCATGGCGGTTGAACGCCGGATCCTGAAGGAAAAAGGCATTCCAGAAGAAGTCATCCCTACCCTGATCAAAGCCAGGAAGGATGTAACCGCAAAACATTATCACCGCATTTGGCGAAAATATGTTGCGTGGTGTGAGGTCAAGAAGGCCCTACAGAGGAATTTCAACTGGGTCGCTTCCTACATTTCCTGCAAACAGGACTGTCTATGGGCCTAAAATTAGGGTCCATTAAGGTTCAAATTTCGGCCCTATCGATTTTCTTCCAAAAAGAACTGGCTTCAGTGCCTGAAGTTCAGACGTTTGTAAAGGGAGTACTGCATATACAGCCTCCTTTTGTGCCTCCGGTGGCACCTTGGGATCTCAATGTGGTTTTGGGGTTCCTTAAATCACATTGGTTTGAACCACTCACCACTGTGGAATTTAAATATCTCACATGGAAGGTGGTAATGCTGTTAGCCCTGGCTTCAGCCAGGCGTGTCTCAGAATTGGCGGCTTTATCTTATAAAAGCCCTTACCTGATTTTTCACACGGACAGGGCAGAATTGAGGACTCGTCCTCAATTTCTCCCTAAGGTGGTTTCAGCGTTTCACGTGAACCAGCCTATTGTGGTGCCTGCGGCTACTAGGGACTTGGAGGACTCCAAGTTGCTGGACGTTGTCAGGGCCCTGAAAATATAGATTTCCAGGACGGCTGGAGTCAGGAAATCTGACTCGCTGTTTATCTTGTATGCACCCAACAAGATGGGTGCTCCTGCTTCTAAGCAGACTATTGCTCGTTGGATTTGTAATACAATTCAGCTTGCACATTCTGTGGCAGGCCTGCCACAGCCAAAATCTGCAAAAGCCCATTCCACAAGGAAGGTGGGCTCATCTTGGGCGGCTGCCCGAGGGGTCTCGGCTTTACAACTTTGCCGAGCAGCTACTTGGTCAGGGGCAAACACGTTTGCAAAATTCTACAAATTTGATACCCTGGCTGAGGAGGACCTGGAGTTCTCTCATTCGGTGCTGCAGAGTCATCCGCACTCTCCCGCCCGTTTGGGAGCTTTGGTATAATCCCCATGGTCCTTACGGAGTCCCAGCATCCACTAGGACGTCAGAGAAAATAAGATTTTACTCACCGATAAATCTATTTCTCGTAGTCCGTAGTGGATGCTGGGCGCCCATCCCAAGTGCGGATTGTCTGCAATACTTGTATATAGTTATTGTTACAAAAATTTGGGTTATTATTGTTGTGAGCCATCTTTTCAGAGGCTCCTTTCGTTTATCATACTGTTAACTGGGTTCAGATCACGAGTTGTACGGTGTGATTGGTGTGGCTGGTATGAGTCTTACCCGGGATTCAATATCCTTCCTTATTATGTACGCTCGTCCGGGCACAGTATCCTAACTGAGGCTTGAAGGAGGGTCATAGGGGGAGGAGCCAGTGCACACCACCTGATCCTAAAGCTTTTATTCTTGTGCCCTGTCTCCTGCGGAGCCGCTATTCCCCATGGTCCTTACGGAGTCCCAGCATCCACTACGGACTACGAGAAATAGATTTATCGGTGAGTAAAATCTTATTATTATAGAAAGGAGTCACACATTCTCTTTGTTCTGTCACTACAGCAGTCTCTTATTCTGTACCTTCCTCTGTCAGTACAATGTAATAGGGACAATGTATCTGCACAGTGGGGAAGTCAAGAGTCATCAGCCCCTATTACACGCCTGCTCTCCCCCTCACATCATGTCCACGTGTTACCAGCCCAGAGATCTGACCAGTCTCCTCCCCACACTCTCTGGTGTATCTCATACATCAGGAGCCATCAGCCCCTATTTCTCATACGTCCTAGAGGATGCTGGGGATGCTTCAAGAACCATGGGGTTTGAATGGGTGTGAACTGGCTCCTCCCTCTATGCCCCTCCTCCAGGCTCCAGTTAGATTCAGTGCCCAGTGAGACTGGATGCACACTGAGGAGATCTCCAGAGTGTCTCAGAAAAATACTTTCTCTATCGTCCTAGTGGATGCTGGGGTTCCTGAAAGGACCATGGGGAATAGCGGCTCCGCAGGAGACAGGGCACAAAAAGTAAAGCTTTATGATCAGGTGGTGTGTACTGGCTCCTCCCCCTATGACCCTCCTCCAAGCCTCAGTTAGGTTTTTGTGCCCGTCCGAGAAGGGTGCAATCTAGGTGGCTCTCCTAAAGAGCTGCTTAGAAAAGTTTAGCTTAGGTTTTTAATTTTACAGTGAGTCCTGCTGGCAACAGGATCACTGCAACGAGGGACTTAGGGGAGAAGAAGTGAACTCACCTGCGTGCAGGATGGATTGGCTTCTTTGGCTACTGGACATTAGCTCCAGAGGGACGATCACAGGTACAGCCTGGATGGTCACCGGAGCCTCGCCGCCGGCCCCCTTGCAGATGCTGAAAAGAGAAGAAGGTCCAGAATCGGCGGCAGAAGACTCCTCAGTCTTCTTAAGGTAGCGCACAGCACTGCAGCTGTGCGCCATTGCTCTCAGCACACTTCACACGGCAGTCACTTAGGGTGCAGGGCGCTGGGGGGGGGCGCCCTGGGAAGCAATGTAAACCTATTTTTTGGCATAAAATACCTCACATATAGCCTCCGGGGGCTATATGGAGATATTTAACCCCTGCCAGAATCCGTTAAAGAGCGGGAGACGAGCCCGCCGAAAAAGGGGCGGGGCCTATCTCCTCAGCACACAGCGCCATTTTCCTCACACAGCTCCGCTGGTCAGGAAGGCTCCCAGGCTCTCCCCTGCACTGCACTACAGAAACAGGGTAAAACAAGAGAGGGGGGGCAAAATTGTGGCAAAATTATATATATTAAAGCAGCTATATAGGGAGCACTTATTATAAGGCTATCCCTGTCATATATAGCGCTTTTGGTGTGTGCTGGCAAACTCTCCCTCTGTCTCCCCAAAGGGCTAGTGGGGTCCTGTCTTCTTTAAGAGCATTCCCTGTGTGTCTGCTGTGTGTCGGTACGTGTGTGTCGACATGTATGAGGACGATATTGGTGTGGAGGCGGAGCAATTGCCAAATATGGGGATGTCACCCCCTAGGGAGTCGACACCAGAATGGATGGCTTTATTTATGGAATTACGGGATAGTGTCAACACGCTAAAGCAGTCGTTTGACGACATGAGACGGCCGGACAATCAATCAGCACCTGTCCAGGCGCCTCAAACACCGTCAGGGGCTGTAAAACGCCCGTTACCTCAGTCGGTCGACACGGACCCAGACACAGGCACTGATTCCAGTGGCGACGGTGACGAATCAACCGTATTTTCCAGTAGGGCCACACGTTATATGATTTTGGCAATGAAGGAGGCGTTACATATTGCTGATACTACAGGTACCACAAAACAGGGTATTATGTGGGGTGTGAAAAAACTACCTATAGTTTTTCCTGAATCAGATGAATTAAATGAGGTGTGTGATGAAGCGTGGGTTGCCCCCGATAAAAAACTGCTAATTTCAAAGAAGTTATTGGCTTTATACCCTTTCCCGCCAGAGGTTAGGGCGCGCTGGGAAACGCCTCCTAGGGTGGACAAGGCGCTCACACGCTTATCAAAACAAGTGGCGTTACCCTCTCCTGAGACGGCCGCACTTAAAGATCCAGCAGATAGGAGGATGGAAAATATCCAAAAAAGTATATACACACATACAGGTGTTATACTACGACCAGCTATAGCGACAGCCTGGATGTGCAGTGCTGGGGTAGCTTGGTCAGAGTCCCTGATTGAAAATATTGATACCCTGGATAGGGACAATGTTTTACTGTCTTTAGAGCAAATAAAGGATGCGTTTCTTTATATGCGTGATGCACAGAGGGATATTTGCACACTGGCATCACGGGTAAGTGCTATGTCCATTTCGGCCAGAAGAAGTTTATGGACGCGACAGTGGTCAGGTGATGCGGACTCAAAACGGCATATGGAAGTTTTGCCGTATAAAGGGGAGGAGTTATTTGGTGTTGGTCTATCGGATTTGGTGGCCACGGCTACAGCCGGGAAATCCACCTTTTTACCTCAAGTCACTCCCCAACAGAAAAAGACACCGACTTTTCAGCCGCAGCCCTTTCGTTCCTTTAAAAACAAGAGAGCAAAGGGATATTCATATCTGCCACGAGGCAGAGGAAAGGGGAAGAGACTGCAACAGGCAGCTCCTTCCCAGGAACAGAAGCCCTCCCCCGCTTCTACAAAAGCCTCAGCATGACGCTGGGGCTTCTCAAGCGGACTCGGGGGCGGTGGGGGGTCGTCTCAAGAATTTCAGCGCGCAGTGGGCTCACTCGCAGGTGGATCCCTGGATCCTGCAGATAATATCTCAGGGTTACAGGTTGGAACTAGAGACGTCTCCACCTCGCCGTTTCCTGAAGTCTGCTTTACCAACGTCCCCCTCCGACAGGGTGACGGTCTTGGAAGCCATTCACAAGCTGTACTCTCAGCAGGTGATAGTCAAGGTACCCCTTTTACAACAAGGAAAGGGGTATTATTCCACTCTATTTGTGGTACCGAAGCCGGATGGCTCGGTAAGACCTACTCTAAATCTGAAATCCTTGAACCTGTACATAAAAAAGTTCAAGTTCAAGATGGAGTCACTCAGAGCGGTGATAGCGAACCTGGAAGAAGGGGACTTTATGGTATCCTTGGACATCAAGGATGCGTATCTCCACGTTCCAATTTACCCCTCACACCAGGGGTACCTCAGGTTCGTCGTACAGAACTGTCACTATCAGTTTCAGACGCTGCCGTTTGGATTGTCCACGGCACCTCGGGTCTTTACCAAGGTAATGGCCGAGATGATGATTCTTCTTCGAAGAAAAGGCGTATTAATTATCCCATACTTGGACGATCTCCTAATAAGGGCAAGGTCCAGAGAACAGCTAGAGATGGGACTAGCACTGTCTCAAGAAGTGCTAAAGCAGCACGGGTGGATTCTGAATATTCCAAAATCCCAGTTAATTCCGACAACACGTCTGCTGTTCCTAGGGATGATTCTGGACACGGTTCAGAAAAAGGTTTTTCTCCCAGAGGAAAAAGCCAAGGAGTTATCCGAGCTTGTCAGGAACCTCCTAAAACCAGGAAAGGTATCTGTACATCAAGGCACAAGAGTCCTGGGAAAAATGGTGGCTTCTTACGAAGCAATTCCATTCGGCAGATTCCACGCAAGAGTTTTCCAGAGGGATCTGCTGGACAAATGGTCAGGGTCGCATCTTCAGATGCACCAGCGGATAACCCTGTCTCCAAGGACAAGGGTATCTCTTCTGTGGTGGTTGCAGAGTGCTCATCTATTGGAGGGCCGCAGATTCGGCATACAGGATTGGATCCTGGTGACCACGGACGCCAGCCTGAGAGGCTGGGGAGCAGTCACACAAGGAAGAAACTTCCAGGGCATGTGGTCGAGCCTGGAAACGTCTCTTCACATAAACATTCTGGAACTAAGAGCAATCTACAATGCTCTAAGCCAGGCAGAACCTCTGCTTCAAGGAAAACCGGTGTTGATCCAGTCGGACAACATCACGGCAGTCGCCCATGTAAACAGACAGGGCGGCACAAGAAGTAGGAGTGCAATGGCAGAAGCTGCAAGGATTCTTCACTGGGCGGAGAATCATGTGATAGCACTGTCAGCAGTGTTCATCCCGGGAGTGGACAACTGGGAAGCAGACTTCCTCAGCAGACACGACCTTCACCCGGGAGAGTGGGGACTTCATCCAGAAGTTTTCCACATGCTTGTAACCCGTTGGGAAAGACCAATGGTGGACATGATGGCGTCTCGCCTCAACAAAAAACTGGACAGGTATTGCGCCAGGTCAAGAGATCCGCAGGCAATAGCTGTGGACGCGCTGGTAACGCCTTGGGTGTACCAGTCGGTGTATGTGTTTCCTCCTCTGCCTCTCATACCAAAAGTATTGAGAATTATACGGCAAAGAGGCGTAAGAACGATACTAGTGGCTCCGGATTGGCCAAGAAGGACTTGGTACCCGGAACTTCAAGAGATGATCACGGAGGATCCGTGGCCTCTACCTCTGAGAAGGGACCGGCTTCAGCAGGGTCCCTGTCTGTTTCAAGACTTACCGCGGCTGCGTTTGACGGCATGGCGGTTGAACGCCGGATCCTAAAGGGAAAAGGCATTCCGGAAGAAGTCATTCCTACCTTGATTAAAGCAAGGAAGGAAGTAACCGCGCAACATTATCACCGCATTTGGCGAAAATATGTTGCGTGGTGCGAGGATCGGAGTGCTCCGACGGAGGAATTTCAACTGGGTCGATTCCTACATTTCCTGCAATCAGGATTGTCTATGGGTCTCAAATTGGGATCTATTAAGGTTCAAATTTCGGCCCTGTCGATTTTCTTCCAGAAAGAATTGGCTTCAGTTCCTGAAGTCCAGACTTTTGTTAAGGGAGTACTGCATATACAGCCCCCTGTGGTGCCTCCAGTGGCACCGTGGGATCTCAATGTTGTTTTGGACTTTCTCAAATCTCATTGGTTTGAACCACTAAAAAATGTGGATTTGAAATATCTCACATGGAAAGTGACCATGCTACTAGCCCTGGCTTCGGCCAGGAGAGTGTCAGAACTGGCAGCTTTATCTTACAAAAGCCCATATCTGATTTTCCATTCGGACAGGGCAGAACTGCGGACTCGTCCGCATTTTCTCCCTAAGGTGGTGTCAGCATTTCATCTGAACCAGCCTATTGTTGTGCCTGCGGCTACAAGCGACTTGGAGGACTCCAAGTTGTTGGATGTTGTCAGAGCTTTAAAAATATACATTTCAAGGACAGCTGGAGTCAGGAAATCTGACTCACTGTTTATACTATATGCTCCCAACAAGTTGGGCGCTCCTGCGTCTAAGCAGACTATTGCTCGCTGGATTTGTAGTACGATTCAGCTTGCACATTCTGTGGCAGGCCTGCCACAGCCAAAATCGGTAAATGCCCACTCCACAAGGAAGGTGGGTTCTTCTTGGGCGGCTGCCCGAGGGGTCTCGGCATTACAACTCTGCCGAGCGGCTACGTGGTCGGGGGAGAACACGTTTGTAAAATTCTACAAATTTGATACCCTGGCTAAGGAGGACCTGGAGTTCTCTCATTCGGTGCTGCAGAGTCATCCGCACTCTCCCGCCCGTTTGGGAGCTTTGGTATAATCCCCATGGTCCTTTCAGGAACCCCAGCATCCACTAGGACGATAGAGAAAATAAGAATTTACTTACCGATAATTCTATTTCTCGGAGTCCGTAGTGGATGCTGGGCGCCCATCCCAAGTGCGGATTATCTGCAATAATTGTACATAGTTATTGTTACCTAAATCGGGTTATTGTTGTAGGGAGCCATCTTTCAGAGGCTCCTCTGTTATCATACTGTTAACTGGGTTTAGATCACAGGTTGTACGGTGTGATTGGTGTGGCTGGTATGAGTCTTACCCGGGATTCATAAATCCTTCCTTATTGTGTACGCTCGTCCGGGCACAGTATCCTAACTGAGGCTTGGAGGAGGGTCATAGGGGGAGGAGCCAGTACACACCACCTGATCATAAAGCTTTACTTTTTGTGCCCTGTCTCCTGCGGAGCCGCTATTCCCCATGGTCCTTTCAGGAACCCCAGCATCCACTACGGACTCCGAGAAATAGAATTATCGGTAAGTAAATTCTTATTTTTTGTTAGGTTTATTATTTTCAGGGAGCACTGCTGGCAACAGGCTCCCTGCATCGTGGGACTGAGGGGAGAGAAGCGGACCTACTTCTGTGAGTTCAAAGGCTCTGCTTCTTAGGCTACTGGACACATTAGCTCCAGAGGGTCCGATCACTTGGTGCGCCTAGCTGCTCGTTCCCGGAGCCGCGCCGTCACCCCCTTACAGAGCCAGAAGAAAGAAGCCGAGTGAGTAAAAGAAGAGAAGAAGACTTCAGTGACGGCAGAAGACTTCAGTGTTGAGGTACCGCGCAGCGGTCGCGCTGCGCGCCATGCTCCCACACACACAGCGGCACTGACAGGGCGCATGGGGGGCGCCCTGGGCAGCATGAATACTGAAGTTTTAACTGGCAAATAAGTATATTAAAGTATATTAAAAGTGCCTAGGCACTAAATATAGACCCCCGCCAGTATAATTATGTAGATTTGTGCGGGACTGAAGCGCGCCGGTAAGGGGGCGTGGCTTAGCCCTCACAGCTCTCACCAGCACCATTTTCTTTTCACAGAAGCTGCAGAGATGCTGGCCCTGACCTCCACACTGCTGTACAAGTAACAGGTTGCAAAATGGGGGGGGGGGGGGGGGGGGGGGCACAGTAGATTTGGTGCTATTATTTTATATTATAAAAGCGCTAGCAGGTCTGAGGCATTGTATGTAAGGTCTCAGTACCGGGTTGGGCGCTGGGTTGTGAGCTGGCAAACTCCCTCTGTGTCTTTCTAACAGGCTTTGCTGTGGGCTGTCCCCTATAGCCCAGTGTGATTGTAGGTGTCGGTACGTGTGTGTGTCGACATGTCTGAGGCTGAGTGCTCTTCCCAGGAGGAAGCCGGAGTGGGGGCAGAAAAGGAGGTGGGAGTGATCCTGTCGGCACTGCCGACTGCTGAGTTTGTAAATATGTTGAGTGTTTTGAATGCAAATGTGGCTCGGTTGACTAAGAGATTAGATAAATCAGGGTCTAAGAACCAGACATGGAGGAAATCCCATGGAAGATGCATTGTCACAAGCTCAGACCCCTTCGGGGTCACAGAAACGTGCATTTACCCAGATAGCAGATACAGATACCGACATGGACTCTGATTCCAGTGTCGACTATAGTGATGCCAGATTACATCCAAAACTGGCTAAGAGCATTCAGTACATGATTGTGGCAATAAAAGACGTATTACATATCACGGAGGACCCTGCTGTTCCTGATACTAGGGTCTGTATGTATAAAGGAAAGAAACCTGAGGTAACGTTTCCTCCCTCTCATGAACTGAACGCTCTTTGTGAAAAGGCTTGGGAAAATCCTGACAAGAAGGTACAGGTTCCCCAAAGAATTCCAGTGGCATATCCGTTCCCCTCTGGGGACAGGGAAAAGTGGGAGTTAACCCCCATAGTGGACAAAGCTCTATCGCGTCTGTCCAAGAAGGTGGCGCTTACGTCTCCGGACATGGCAGCCCTAAAGGATCCTGCGGATCGTAAGCAGGAACATACACTAAAATCCATTTATGTCACTACAGGTACGCTACTCAGGCCTGCCGTTGCTTCGACATGGGTGATTAGCACTATTGAAAAATGGGCAGATAACTTGTCATCTGAGATACCCTGGACAGGGATAACATGCTTTTGACTCTGGGTCATATCAGGGACGCTGCAGCATATTTAAAAGAAGCTGCAAGGGATATTGGCCTTTTAGGATCAAGGGCCAATGCCATGGCTGTCTCGGCTAGAAGGACATTGTGGATTCATCAATGGAATGCTGTTGCTGACTCGAAGAAGGCTATGGAGTCTCTACCGTTTAACGGTAGTGTCTTGTTTGGTGACGGCCTCACTGACCTGGTATCTACGGCTACCGTGGGTAAGTCGTCATTTTTACCTTATGTTCCTTCGCAACAAAAGAAAACGCCCCACTATCAGATGCAGTCCTTTCGGCCCAATAAATACAAAAAAGGACAAGGATCCTCCTTCCTTGCTGCGAGAGGAAGAGGAAAGGGAAAAAGGTCACAGACTGTGGCAGTTTCCCAAGAGCAGAAGTCCTCTCCGGCTTCTACCAAATCCACCGCATGACGCTGGGGCTCCTCTGCAGGAGTCCGCACCGGTGGGGGCACATCTGAGACTCTTCAGTCAGGTCTGGGTGCACTCGGACCTGGATCCTTGGATATTAGAAATAGTAGACCAAGGGTACAAATTAGAGTTTCAAGACGTGCCCCCTCACCAATTTTTCAAATCGGCCTTGCCAGCTTCTCTTCCAGAAAGAGAGGTTTTATGCGCTGCGATACTAAAGCTGTGGCAAAATTAAGTCATTGTCACGGTACCCCCGTCACAACAGGGGGAGGATTTTTATTCAAGTCTGTTCGTGGTACCAAAGCCGGATGGCTCAGTCAGACCGATTCTGAACCTAAAATCCCTCAATTTCTTTCTAAAAATTTTTTAATTCAAGATGGAATCTCTCCGAGCAGTGATCTCCAGTCTGGAGGAGGGCGATTTTATGGTGTCGGTCGACATAAAGGATGCTTACTTACACGTTCCCATATATCCTCCACATCAGGCATGCCTGAGGTTCGCTGTTCAGGATTGTCATTACCAATTTCAGACGTTGCCGTTTGGTCTGTCCACGGCTCCAAGGATTTTCACCAAAGTAATGGCGGAAATTATGGTTCTCCTGCGCAAGCAAGGAATCACAATTATCCCATACTTGGACGATCTCCTGATAAAGGCGAGATCCAAGGAACAATTGCTGAGAAACGTTGCCCTGTCTCTGATGATTCTGCAACAACATGGTTGGCTCCTAAACTTACCAAAATCACAGTTGATTCCGACGACACGGTTGTCGTTCCTGGGTATGATTCTGGATACAGAATTACAGAGTTTTTCTTCCAGTGGAAAAGGCTCTGGAAATACAGAACATGGTAAAACAAATTCTGAAATCGGCAATTGTGTCGATTCTTCAATGTACTCGGTTGCTGGGGAAGATGGTGGCGGCCTACGAGGCCATTCAGTATGGCAGGTTCCATGCCAGGGTGTTTCAGTGGGACCTGCTGGACAAGTGGTCCAGGTCTCACCTGGACGTGCACTGGAAAATATTCCTATCTTCCAGGACCAGGATCTCCCTCCTGTGGTGGCTGCACAGTTCTCACCTTCTGGAGGGACGCAGGTTCGGGATTCAGGATTGGATCCTGGTGACCACAGATGCAAGTCTCCGAGTCTGGGGAACAGTCACACAGGGGAGAAATTTTCAGGGAAAATGGTCAAGCCAGGAAGCTTGTCTGCACATAAACATTCTGGAATTAAGGGCCATTTACAACGGCATTCTGCAAGCGGATCATCTTCTTCGCAGTCTGCCCGTCTTGATTCAGTCAGACAACATAACAGCAGTGGCGTACAGAAACCGCCAGGGCGGAACAAGAAGCAGAGCGGCAGTGGCCGAGGCCACGAGAATTCTTCGCTGGGGCAGAGAAACATGCAAGCGGTCTTCATTCCAGGAGTGGACAACTGGGAAGCAGACTTCCTCAGCAGACACGATCTCCATCCAGGAGAGTGGGGTCTTCATCAAGAGGTCTTTTCAGAAGTGACAAGTCATTGGATATTCCTCAATTAGACATGATGGCGTCCTGCCTCAACAAGAAACTTCAGAGATATTGTTCCAGGTCAAGGGACCCTCAAGCGATGGCGGTGGACGCCCTAGTGACACCGTGGGTGTTTCCGTCGGTATATGTGTTCCCTCCACTTCCACTCATTCCAAAGGTGATAAAGATGATAAGAAGAACAAGGGTTCAGGCGATACTCGTTGTTCCAGACTGGCCAAGGAGGGCCTGGTATCCCGATCTTCAGGAATTACTCATAGAAGATCCCTGGCCTCTTCCTCTACGAGAGGACCTGTTACGTGTATCAAGACGGCTGCGTTTGACGGCATGGCAGTTGAGCGCCAGAACCTAGCCCGGAAGGGTAATTCCCAGTGTAGTCATTCCCACACTTCTTCAGGCTAGAAAAGCATTACCACCGTATTTGGTGGAAATATGTGTCTTGGTGTGAATCCAAGAAGGCTCCTACGGAGGAATTTCAGCTGGGGCGTTTGCTCCATTTTTTGCAAGCTGGTGTGGATGCGGGCCTAAAGTTGGGCTCAATTAAAGTACAAATTTCGGCCTTATCAATTTTCTTTCAGAAAGAATTGGCCTCCCTTACAGAAGTTCAGACCTTCGTGAAAGGTGTACTACACATGCAACCTCCCTTTGTGCCCCCCAGTGGCGCCATGGGATCTGAATGTGGTGTTGCAGTTCTTGCAATCTCATTGGTTTGAACCTTTGCGTAAGGTTGAGTTAAAATTCCTTACTTGGAGAGTAGTCATGTTGTTGGCCTTGGCTTCCGCAAGGCGGGTTTCTGAATTGGCGGCTTTGTCTCACAAAAGCCCCTATTTAATCTTCCATGCTGATAGAGCGGAGTTGAGAACTCGTCAGCAATTTCTGCCAAAAGTGGTTTAATCGTTTCACGTAAACCAGCCTATTGCGGTGCCAGTGGCTACTGACGCTTTGGCGGAATTGAAGTCTCTCGATGTGGTCAGAGCTTTGAAAATCTATGTCGCCAGAACGGCTCAAATTAGGAAAACAGAGGCTCTGTTTGTCTTGTGGGCTCCCAGCAAGATTGGGGCTCCTGCTTCCAAGCAGACTATTGCACGTTGGATCTGTAATACGATTCAGCAAGCTCACTCTACGGCGGGATTGCTGTTACCGAAATCGCTGAAGGCCCATTCAACCAGAAAGGTGGGCTCATCCTGCGCGGCTGCCCGTGGGGTCTTGGCATTACAGCTTTGCCGAGCTGCTACTTGGTCGGGATCAAACACTTTTGCGAAGTTTTACAAGTTTGATACCCTGGCTGAGGAGGACCTCTTGTTTGGTCAATCGGTGCTGCAGAGTCATCCGCTCTCTCCCCCCTGTTCTAGAGCTTTGGTATAAACCCCATGGTTCTTGAAGCATCCCCAGCATCCTCTAGAGTAGAGGATGCTGGGCGCCCGTCCCAGTGCGGGCTGTATCTGCAGTTTGGTTATGGTTACGCTCATTTTGAGTTAAGTTCAGTCAGTCTGTGACTGATGTTGGTCATGCCGTTGCATATGTTGTTGTTGAATGCCATGTTGTATGGCGTGTTTGAGGTGTGAGCTGGTATGTATCTCACCTTAGTTTAAAAACATTAAATAAATCCTTTTCCTCGAAATGTCCGTCTCCCTGGGCACAGTTCCTATAACTGGAGTCTGGAGGATGGGCATAGAGGGAGGGGCCAATTCACACCCATTCAAAGTCTTATAGTGTGCCCATGTCTCCTGCGGACCCCGTCTATACCCCATGGTTTTTGAAGCATCTCCAGCAGCCTCTACGGACTAAGAGAAAAGGATTTACCGGAAGGTATTAAAATCCTATTTATACTTCTGCTCTCCCCCTCACATCGTGTCACTATGTGTTACCAGCCCAGAGATCTAACCAGTCTCCTCCCCACACTCTCTGGTGTGTCTCATACATCAGGAGCCATCAGCCCCTATTATACTCCTGCTCTCCTCCTCACATCATGTCACTATGTGTTACCAGCCCAGAGATCTAACCAGTCTCCTCCCCACACTCTCTGGTGTGTCTCATACATCAGGAGCCATCAGCCCCTATTATACTCCTGCTCTCCTCCTCACATCATGTCACTATGTGTTACCAGCCCAGAGATCTAACCAGTCTCCTCCCCACACTCTCTGGTGTGTCTCATACATCAGGAGCCATCAGCCCCTATTATACTCCTGCTCTCCTCCTCACATCATGTCACTGTGTGTTCCCAACCCAGAGATCTGAAGCAGTCTCCTAATATTATGCATGAGGCAAGATGTGTACTAGCACAGCAACCACCTGTTTTATATGATGCATTTATTGTTGTGTGGTTTAATGTGAAGGTGGAAGGTAACTGGTTATATGAGTAACTACACCTATCCTGCTACATAATTTCTCCCCAGCTCTATATCTTGCCCTAACAATGGCCTTGAAATTGTCTACTGAGACCTTTATAGGAGGAGATCTGGATTTATCTCCGGGTATAATGTTTGGGAGTGAGAGGTAAGAGGCCGTGCCCCTGATAGTCTCCTGGATGAAACGCTTAGGTGGCCTCCCATGCTGTCTTTTCTGTGGCTGATGATTGTTAATTTCTCTTACGTCCTAGAGGATGCTGGGATCCATTTTAGTACCATAGGGTATAGACCAGGGCTGGCCAAACCAGTCCTCGAGATCTACCAACAGTACACATTTTGCAGATCACCTAGCTGGTGCACAGGTGTAGTCATTACTAATTAAGATGTGCTGCATTCATTCCTAACTGACAATTCTACAGGTCTCCAGGAGGCCTGGAAAACATGAACTGTTGGTAGATCTCGAGGACCGGTTTGGCCACCCCTGGTATAGACGGTCCCGCTGGAGCCTTCGGCACTTTAAGACTTTTCAACAGTGTGAACTGGCTCCTCCCTCTATGCCCCTCCTCCAGACCTCAGTTTAGAAAATGTGCCCAGGAGACTGGATGCACACTAGTGGAGCTCTACAGAGCTTTGCTGGAAAAAGACTTTCTTAAGTTTTTTATTTTACAGGGAAGCTGCTGGCAACAGTTTCCCTGCTTCGTGTGACTTAGGGGGGAAAGTAGGAAACAACTTCTCAATTAGTTAATGGTTCTGTTTCCACTGACAGGACACCATTAGCTCCTGAAGGGTCTCTCCGCACAAGGGTGCAGAGCGTGCTCTGAGGGCATGTTTTAAAACCTTACTCTCTCTGGCAAAAAGGGTACATACATGTACAGCCGCTGATGTGCCATCCCCAGGCAGTATAAATATTACATTGCTGAGGCTGAAGGGCGGGGCTTCTCCTCAGACTTGCCAGAACACTCACTGGGTGCCATTTTCTCCTGCAGAAACTCCAGTGTGAAGCTCCTGAATACTGTTTCTCCTCATGACAACGCTGATACAAGTACAGGGTGTTATAGAAGGGGCAGAGAGTGTTCATTATAATTAGGTCTGTGTGCCTATTATTGATATAGGCGCTGCAAGTGGGTAATATTTCCACAATTCACAATAAGGCGCAGTGTGTGGACTGGCAAATCCCTCTGTCTCTCTCTGACAGACTTTAGTGTGGGTCTATCCCCAATAGCTCCCCTGTGTGATGTACAAGTTGTAACATGTCAGACATTGGGGAGGATTCATCCCAGGAAGGGATTTGAGGGGGGTTGACCCCAAATTAGCCAAATGCATACAATGTATGATGGTCGCTATAAAGGATGTGTTGGAGTTTCCTGAAACAACACTGGTCCCTAAGGAAAAGGATTATTTTAAATTAAATAAAAAGCAGGTTGTGACTTTTCCTCCTTCAAAGGATTTGAATGCATTCTTTGAAGAATCCTGGACTAACCCAGAGAAGAAATTTACCCTTCCCAGAAGGATACGTGTAGCGTATCCTTTCCCTGAAGAAGACGGGCACAAATGGGAGACACCTCCAGTGATAGACACCTCAGTTTCTCGGCTAAGAAAATTGTTTTTCCTGTCCCTGGTTCAGCCTCATTAAAAGATCCAGCTGACCGTAAATTAGAAACAACCCTAAAATCCATATATACGGTTAACAGAAGGTGCTCAGGCCCACCATTGCTTGTGCGTGGGTGGGTAACGCTATGGAAAAATGGTCTGACGACTTGCTTGTTAACATAGGCACAGTTGACAGGGATGAAATAGTCCTAACTCTCGGCCATATCAAAGATGCTGCAGGTTACTTAGTTGAAGCTATGAAGGATATTGGGTTGCTGAGTTCAAGATCCTCCGCTATGGCGATTTCAGCCCGCAGGGCGCTGTGGATCCGCCAATGGAATGCTGATGCGGAATCAAAAAAGAATATTGAGGCGCTTCCTTACAATGGAGAAGCCCTCTTTGGAGACAAGCTGAATGCCATGATTTCAAAAACTACATCAGGCAAGTCAGCATGTCTGCCTTCCGCAGCTGCTCCACCTAGGAAAGGATTTAATTCTCATACGATGCAATCCTTTCGGCCCAACAAGTCCAAAAAGGCAAAGGGTACCCCCTTCTTCGCAGGAAGAGGTCGAGGAAGAGGTTAAAAAAATCTACAACACCATCAGGCTCGCAGGTGCAGAAGTCAACAGCTACTTCTGATAAAACCTCAGCATGACGCTGGGGCTCCCCTGCGGGAGTACGATCGGGTGGGGGCACGTCTACTGTCTTTCAGCCAGGTCTGGGTTCACTCACATCTGGATCCTTGGGTATTGCAGATAGTATCCCAAGGGTACAAATTGGAATTTCATGACCTTCCCCCATGCCGATTTTTCAAATCAGCCTTACCAGCTTCTGTTCAGGACAGGGCAAAAGTGCTGAACGCAATACAGAAATTATGTCAAGACAACGTAATTTCCTTAGTTCCTGTGTCACAACAGGAAAAAGGGTTTTATTCAAGCCTGTTTGTAGTGCCGAAACCGGATGGCTCGGTCAGACCGATTTTAAACATAAAGACTCTGAACCTTTATTTGAAAAGGTTCAAATTCAAGATGGAATCCCTGAGAGCGGTGATCTCCAGCTTGGAGGAAAAGGAATTTCTGGTATCGATGGACATCAAAGATGCTTATTTACATGTTCCCATCTACCCACCGCATCAGGCATACCTGAGGTTTGCGGTGCAGGACTGCCACTACAGTTCCAAACATTGCCTTTTCGGGCTCTCCACGGCTCCGAGAATATTCACCAAGGTGATTGCGGACATGATGGTTCTTCTTCACAAGAAAGGAGTCAAAGTCATACCATACTTGGACAATCTCCTCATAAAAGCGAGATCCAGGGAGAAACTAGTGCAGAACATTGCACTTTCCCTGACGGTGCTTCAACAGCACTATTGGATCATAAACCTTCCAAAATCACAATTGGAACCCACAATGAGGTTATCATTTCTGGGAATGATATTGGACACGGAAGCACAGAAAGTATTCCTACTGGTGGAAAAGGCTATGGAGATCCAGAGCATGGTCAAACAAGTTTTAAAACCAGCATGCATATCGATTCATCAGTGCATCCGCCTGCTGGGAAAAATGGTAGCGACCTACGAGGCTCTACAATTTGGCCGATTACACGCCAGGGTGTTCCAGTGGGACCTACTGGACAAGTGGTCCGGATCGCACATACACATGCACCCGGTGGATAATCCTGTCAACAAAAGCCAGTATTTCACTCTTGTGATGGCTTCAAAGTTCTCACCTCCTGGAGGGACGCAGGTTCGGGATTCAGACTTGGATCCTGGTGACCACAGCTGCAATCCTCCGAGGTTGGGGAGCAGTCACGCAAGGGGAAAGCTTCCAAGGACGATGGTCAAGTCAAGAAGTACTCCTTCACATAAACATTCTGGAATTGAGAGCTGTGTACAACAGCCTTCATCAAGCGACACACCTCCTTCAAGGTCGTCCCATGCAGATCCAGTCAGACAATGTAACGGCAGTAGCTTACATAAACCGCCAGGGCGGAACAAAAAGCAGAGCGGCAATGGCAGTGGTGACAAAAATACTCCTCTGGGCAGAAAGACATGCAAAAAGCTCTGTCGGTAATTTTCATTCCGGGAGCGGACAACTGGGAAGCAGACTTCCTCAGCAGACACTATCTCCATCCAGGAGAATGGGGCCTCCACCCAGAAGTCTTTGCAGAGGTAGCAGATCATTGGGGCGTTCCTCAAGTAGATATGATGGCATCACGTCTCAACAAGAAGCTTCAGAAATATTGTTCCAGGTCAAGAGACCCACAAGCAATAGCAGTGGATGCACTGGTGACCCAGTGGGTGTTTCAGTCGGTGTATCTGTTCCCTCCACTTCCACTAATACCAAAAGTTCTCAAGATCATCGTAAGAGCAAGGGTTCGAGCAATTCTCATTGCTCCAGACTGGCCAAGGAGGGCTTGGTATCCAGATCTTCAGGAGTTATTACTGGAAGATCCTCAGCCTCTTCCTTTTCGCGAGGACCTGCTTCAGCAGGGGCCGTTTGTTTATCAAGACTTACCGCAGCTGCGTTTGACGGCATGGCTGTTGAGCGCCAGATCCTAGTCCGTAAGGGTATTCCCAATAAAGTCATTCCCACACTTATTCTAGCCAGGAAAGGGGTAACGTCCAAACATTACCATCGTATTTGGAGAAAATATGTATCTTGGTGTGAATCCAAGAAGTCTCCTGCGGTGGAGTTTAAATTAGGACGTCTTCTCCTATTTCTACAGGCGGGTGTGGATGCTGGCTTGAGATTAGTGTCTATCAAGGTCCAAATTTCGGCCTTGTCCATTTTCTTTCAGAAACAGTTGGCTTCCCTTCCTGAGGCCCAGACGTTCGTGAAGGGGGTTCTGCGCATCCAACCTCCCTTTGTGCCTCCTGCGGCGCCATGGGATCTTAATGGGTGTTGCAGTTTCCTTAAATAGGACTGGTTTGAGCCTCTACAAGAGGTAGAGTTGAAGTTTCTCACTTGGAAAGTGGTCATGCTGTGGCCTTGGCCTCAGGCAGACGAGTGTCTGAATTAGGGGCTCTGTCACACAAGAGTCCTTATTTGATTTTTCAAGAAGATAGATCTGAACTGCGGACACGTCAGCATTTTCTTCCAAAGGTTGTGTCTTATCTCCTTATCAACCAACCTGTGGTGGTGCCAGTGGCTTCTGACACCCCAGCAAACATGTTTGCTAAGTTTTACAGGTTTGTCACCTTGGCTGCTGACGACCTTCAGTTTGGTCAGACAGTTCTGCAGGAACATTAGCACTTTCCCGCCCGTACTGGGAGCTTTGGTACATCCCCATGGTACTAAAATCTACCCCAGCATCCTCTAGGATGTAAGAGAAAATAGGATTTTAATTACCTACCGGTAAATCCTTTTCTCGTAGTCCATAGAGGATGCTGGGTGCCCGCCCAGTGCTAATTTTTCCTGCAGATTACGTTTTATCTTTTTACACATGTTCTCATGTGTTAAGATGTTCACAGCTGTTGCTGTTGCGTTATGCATGCACGTTAGCATGGGTTTTGTTGAAAGCCATGTTTGGCGGCATGTTTTGTATGGTGTGAGCTGGTGTGAATTTCGCCACTAGTTTAATGTCAATTCTTCTCTCGAAGTTGTCCGTCTCCTCGGGCACAGTTCCTATACCAGTCATTCACTCTTTGGGCCCATACAGAATTGGTCCCCCCCACCCCCCAGTTGGGCTGATATCTCCATTTTCCATGTAGGGTTATCTAAAGCATCTGGTTTATCCAGATCAACAGGAACTCTCTGAGGCTCACCCTTTAAAAAGGTCACCTAAACATTGACCTGCTGGTCACATGTCTCTGTGTCTGACATCTTCTGCATAGATTGTGGCACAACTCCTGTGGGTCCTCTGCATGTTTGCTGCAATCACACATAAGGCCTCCTGCATATCTATATTATCCTATACCAGGTTAGTGTTGGCTTGTAGAAATAGCCACTACAGAGGCCCTAGATGCTGGAGTATACGTGTATTCCTAAGGCTGGGTACACACTTGCCAGTGTCGGTGACATCGCTCAAGATCCCCCACAAACAATATTGTTCATACACGATGAACGAGGGGCCTAATTCAGAGCTGATCGCTGTTGTGGGAAATCGCACAGCGGACGATTATCGAACGACTGCGCATGCGTACGGATCGAAAAAATCCTGCGTTTGTTTTATCACTAGGCGAACGCAGGTTGGTTGAAACGGGTGAGTGAGTTGTGAGCGGATTTGCAGATGACCGGCGTTTGCAAAGCTTTTCGCACGGCGTACGCAGACTTGCGCGGCGCGGTTTTACACTCTGGCAACTATCCGATCACAGACCTCTGCAAATTGGCAGAGGAGCGATCAGGTCTGAATTAGGCCCGATATCGTTTGCGTCTGGATGTGGGTGCATGCCGTCTCGTACAATATCTTAAGATTTCAAGTTGAAAACTAAAGACATTGTACTTTAACGACCCTCGGGAGCGCGCATCGTTAACGATATAGGGTATACACACTTGCTGATGTATAAGATGTATCGTCCGATCCGCCGCTTCATATGATATATCGGGGGTACATCGGCAAGTGTGTACCTAGCCTAACAGATATATGCCACTGTCAGTGGCCAAACTTCTTTAGTAGCCGCAATTGTAGAAAGAGAAAATAATTTCATGAAAACTATATGTAACCCCAGAGCACACAGGACAGCATCACGGGAGATCCCTTCTTCTAGCATTATTTAGAAGACAAGGAGGAGAAGGCACAGAAATGTTGGGCAGAACGTTCATCTCCTCATCTCTTACGTGATGCTAGGAAAAGTGATCAAAGAGGTGTTCTGTCCAAAATGGATGATTGTTACTGATCTTGTGGGTTAGAATCCAGAGCATTGAATATTCAGCTGGCACTTAATAAACTGTGTGTAAATTATGTATGCATGTGGAATAAGTCTTTGTACCCCTGTGATACCATACCAATGTGCCACTTGTATTGTTCTATGTGTATAAGATATATAATCATCTGTCTTCCTCAACTTGCCATCTCTGTCCCCTCCCTTGTCTATTTTCATTCCCATCTGTCTTTCAATCTCCCTCTACCCCCCTGTCTCATCCCTGTTTCTTTCCGCCATGTGCCTCTCTCTACTTATATATATCTGTCTTTCTGTCTTCCTTTCATATATCTCTCCACCCCATTGTCTGTCTCCGTATGTCTCTCTTCCCCTTGTCTCTTTCTCTACCTGGTGTCTCACTGTCGTGTAACCCCCCCCTCCCCCACAAGTCTCTCCCTTAGCAACCATAATGACCGCAACCTCACACGCTTCCAGTCACTCAATTTATACTCCTAGCTCAATGTGCCCATATTCTGTGTAATACTGCCTATACCATCCTGTTATCCTCATGTGTAATGCTACCTATAACCCCTGGGCCATCTGTCCACACCCTGCCTAATAACCCTATTGGTCCTATGTGCTTACCCTGCTCCGGGAACTCGCTGACATACTGTGCCGGTGCTGGGTGCAGCTGCTGCACAACGTAGAGAGGCATAGGAGCCTCTCCAGCAGGGTCTCAACTCTTAGGTCCATGTTGTTCTTCTGGTGCCCATCCAGGAGCAGCTGCCCCAACCCCATCAGTCACACTTAGGATGACTTATTACCCACCACAGCTTACACAGCATGTCATCAGGGCTATGACACTACAAGACCAGTGGAGACCTTCTCTCCTCCAGTGAGTGGTGGGGTGGGTTTTGTACCAGCTTGGGGCCTTCACTCTACCAATAGAAGATGGGGAGGTTGCGTTTGCTTGAGCCCTCCTACAGCAGTCCATGTGGAGTCTTCCTGCTGTTTGTCCATCCTTTGCGTCACATTTTGTCACTGAATGATGTCATCCGAGGTCAACGACGAAATATGTTTGAGGCTTATTTTTATTCATACTATTCAACACGCTGAACAATTTGAGTCTTTATATTCATATTCTATATGTATGTGACTATATGTTTTAATTTATCTTTGATTCTAATGTGATGCAACAATCCGATAGCACACCAGTAGATTAATGAATTGTGACAATTTATTGTATAACTTCTAGAGAAATAGAATGCTTTCTCGCATACCTTGATCCTTCTGATGAAACAACTAGTTGTTACGGAAATGCATTTAGTTGCTGACATCACAACACACATCACTATGATACACATTGTTGTCACGTCACACTGCAGCCGACTTTCCATCTGACATAACGCTGTTTGCAGTAGAGAAGTTATAAGAACTAAAAGTTGCTTTCTCAGCAGTTAAACATCTCTTCATTAAAGTTGACCAACCCCCTCATGATGGTATAACCTCTGCATTCCCCAAATCTGCTGTACTGTCCCTATGTTCACCTACATCTTCCTCTAGAATGCAAGGTCTTGTGAACAAGGCCCTCCTTTGAGTATCTGTAAATCTATGGGCCTAATTCAGACCTGATCGCTGTGCTGCAAATGACACTGTCCTGCGATCAGATAGTCATCGCCCAGGGGGGGTGGAAATTCACCCCATGCAAGTGTGCGATTGCATGTGTACGCTGTGTGAAAATTCTCAGTCAGCGGACAGCTGCAGAACCGTTCTCATCACACTCACCGTCTAAATGTTTTTCTCATTCTGTGCAGTCTGTGCATAGCTCAATACTCACTCCTCCAGTGCAAAGAAATCAGGCTGATGTCACACACCCGCCATGAAAATGCTTGGGAATGTCTGCGTTTTTCCAGACACTCACTGAAAACTGGCAGTTACCACCAACAAACGTCCTCTTTCTGTCAGTCACCTTGCAAACGGCCGTGCGTTAGAAATTTTTTACCATCCTGGCGCTGTTTGGCGACACGAGTGCACATTGCGGTGCGTGCGCAGTAGTTTGATAATTGCCCGCTGTGCAAAAACGCACAGCAGCAGTCTGGTATGAATTGTGCCCAATTATCAGCCGATGTCACGGACCTTGTTCCAAGATATTCCAATATCTGGTCCCAGTCTGTCAAAATCACCATTGTGGGTCTAGCAGATTTAATAAAAAAAACAACCACCTGGTGTATCTACTGTTAAAGCAGGTTAACTTATAGGAAGAAAAGCAATACCTTAAACGTATACCTGTACAGGCCGCTGCGACCGCTAAGCATGTATGTGTGAAACCCCTAAACCCCCGCGCGCCGTCACACTGTAAGCACAGAGTAGCTACACGTGAGGCGGAATACACTTTATAACCCCTAGCAGGAAAGGGACACAACACCAATTGTAATTAAATATGTTGGGATCCGACCCACCAACAGTTATTTACTAAACAGGGGGTTACAACAATAATACAATCACATAAGAGAAGAGGCTACAACCAATGGATACATACGTTTGTTCGCCAGCGCCACCCGGTTCCGGTCCTCAGTCAATCTGCAAAGATGACCTTCAGAGAATGTGTTTGACCGGCCAGGCAGCATGGCTTTTATACATTTGTCCAAATTATGAAACAAAGGAATCTGTAATCTCTTCACCCATAGGTCAAGGGCTAGTCATTTACAGTACAGGAGGGGTCATAGGTCGGTTTGAATAGGAGGGCGATACCTGGTCCAGGTGCACTTGCAGATGTTATCCACTGGATTCCCGCCGAATATCAGAGTACAGTAAATACAGTGTAATATTAATATTCTGTTCCTGCGCATAGATATGCGCAGGAGCGTGCTGTCTTCTGCAAACTGCTACCAGAATATTGCTCTTGAAATACTGTACAGCTGGATACCAAACATCACCTCCTAATCTAATTCTGTCCCCTTATATCCTGTAAAGTCTAATCCCTCTGTTGTTGTACCTTTTTAACAAATGAAACTCGTTGGTGTGGTGCATGTAGTCTACGTGTAAATTATGTACTATGTGGATTAAATATGGGATATGTCTTTGTGGCTTTTCCGTGCGAATGCATATGCTACCGTAAATACTCATACCACGCGCTAACACGCAAGACCGCGTGAGCGATTATACGTAGCCTGCGAGTATGCGCACGCACGGCAGAACAAGCACCCGCACGGAGGCCATCTGTGTGGTGTTTGTACGTGATGAATGTGCCTATAATATTTTCGACTTTGACAGTACGGAAATTAATACACTGTGGGGGAGATTCAAATGTTTGAAAAGTCAGTTGGGAGTCTTTTTTTTTCCTGACTAATAGACAGGAAACTCGAGACACCCAACTGACTTTTCAGACATTTGAATCTCCCCCTATGACTCTCCCACTCACTATTCGTTTGCCACCAATAATTGTCACCACAGAAGTTGAATCAGGAGCGGCACACTCAAAGTATGAAGTTTCCAATCTCTACACATGTACAATCTCTTGTCCCAGTTTTTACACAAATAACTAATAGTATACATATATGTAGCATGAGTGAGCTACATCCACAGGCAGTATGGACCCGAAAAGAATCACAGAGGCCAATCTTATTAAATGAAATTTCATATGAGAAAGATACTGAATGCTTAAAGCAGATGCAAAAACAATAAGAATGATCTACAAAGGCAATCCTACGCAAATAAAATAGAAGTCTCATTCACTTTAATCTGTTTGTGGAGAGATGCTAGAAGATGGAGCTATTCGCAATTTTCGATTTGCTCCCCGGAGTTTCAGAATTCTACATAGTATATTGGCCCAAATGTATTAAGCCTTAAAAAGTGATAGTGGAGACTGATATAAGGGTCTATTCATGAAGCAGTGAAAAGATTGCAGAAGTGAGCCTGTGGAGAAGTTGCCCATGGCAACCAATCAGCTGCTCCGTACAGTTGTATAGTATGCAAATTATAAATATTACTTCAATGCTGATTAGTAGCCATGGGCAACTTCTCCACTGGCTCACTTCTCCACACTTTTCACTGCTTTATGACTAGACCCCTGGGATGTGTCTGACTACAGATAATCTCTGTGTGCCCGGCTGCCCTGATCCTGCTAGTTTCTCACAGTCCCAGAAAATACACAATTCCGCTATAAATCTTAGAAGTACTTTCCAGTCTTATTGTAACTATTGGGCAGACATGGTAAACATTCTGCATTGCTACATTTACAGATTGTCTTATATTTATGTATAGATGCATATGTTTGTGCTAGTCTTGCAGCAGCAATATTTTGTCTGTTAACCCACTTTCAACTTTATATTCACGCATAGACAATGACGACGTATTCTACAGCACATTTCAGCTCTGTTGCCACATACTCCTTTCAGTCTCTATGAAAACGTATCTTATTATAAGGAAGTGTTAATATTCCCATATTTATTGTATTCTCTGCAGATGGACACTACAAGAGGAATACCTCAGAGGAACGTCTCTGTTTATCGTCAGATGGTGACATCACAGATGACATCACACAATTTTCTCTAGGAGAAAACTGTGTTACTCCAATGACAAATCCAGTACTACTTAGCACATATATGTCACCTGCTCTCGCTTATCATGAGGAATGTTCCCCTGACAGTGTCACATCTATTACAGCTCTTAAAATAGGTAACACATTCCCCTGTTCTATAGATCAAACATATTTTAAACAGATCACAAAACCTATTACCCATCAGCCAAGGAAGAAGAGAAGTGTGAAGCGATATCCGTGTTCTGAATGTGAGAAAAGTTTTACACAGAGATCACAACTCCTTACACATAGTAAACTTCACACAGGTGAAATATCATTTCCATGCGCTGAGTGTGGGAAATGTTATACAAGGAAAGAACATCTTGTTTCACATCAGAGAAGTCACACGGGTGAGAAGCCATTTCCATGTTCTGAGTGTGGGAAATGTTTTGCACATAAATCAATTCTTGTCACACATGAGAGACGCCACACAGGCGAGAAACCATTTCGATGTTCTGAGTGTGGGAAATGTTTTGCGCAGAAATCGGTTCTTGTTAGACATGAGAGATGTCACACAGGTGAGAAACCATTTGCATGTTCTCAGTGTGGAAAATGTTTTGCACAGAAACAAATTCTTGTTTCACATGAGAGATGCCACACTGGTGAGAAACCATTTCCATGTTCTCAGTGTGGGAAACGTTTTGCATATAAATCAGTTCTTGTTACGCATGAAAAAAGTCACAAAGGTGAGAAACCGTTTAGATGTTCTGAGTGTGGGAAATGTTTTGCATATAAATCCGTTCTTGTTACACATGAGAAAAGTCACAAAGGTGAGAAACCATTTCGATGTTCTGAGTGTGGGAAATGTTTTACACAGAAACCAACTCTAGATAAACATCTTAAAACTCACAGTGGAGAAAAGCAATTACAATGAGCTGAGACATAAGGAGCATTAATACTTTAAATATTGTGTCAATACAAGGTCATGACAAGATGGTACAAACCCCCCTCCCTCCTTCATGCTATATACCCCTCCTCATCGGCACTTTGCTGGCGCTGCTCCTCCCCTTCAGGCACCCTTCTACATATCTGGTGGACATGCCCTCTAATACAGCCCTTCTGGCAGGAAGTCATACACATCTCACAGCGCATCCTTAAGACCCAGATTCCACAGGACCCAGCATTCTGGCTTATCAATCATTCTACAATTCCTGTGTCTCAACACAAACACTCCCTTCTACGACACCTAAGCAACGCAGCACGTGCTGTGATCCCAGCCAAGTGGAGAGCCCACTCTCCACCCACGAGTCGTGCATGGTTCACCAAGTTGAACTATTTTATGAGAATGGAGGATCTGTTTCTATCATCAATAGGCAAATCTAGTGAATTCGTCACCACATGGGCACCTTGGTTGGAATACAAATCCTCCCAGGCTTACCTGGATATTCCCTTGGATGGTAATTAAAATTTTTCCTAGCTACATTCCATAACCTTATTAAGTGGTACCCCTCCCCCCCCCCCCTCCCTCCTCTATGTTCCTAACTCCCTCCGACCTTATCTTACCCTCTTCCTCTCTTACCTCACCCATCTTTCTACTTATATCTTAACGCCTTCGGGTGCCCCCTATTCTTTAACTCTTATTAATATACTATTCTACATACTCAAGAGTTGTGGAGATGCCCTCACGGACGCGGGTAAAATTTATCTCCTGCATCACTAAGTAAACACCACCCTCAACACACCTATGATTCTACAGGGATGTCTACTATTCTTTTAGACATCTGTTTAATGCACTTCAAACTTAATGTATTTGCACTGTTGATGTTGAGATTTTTGTGCCTGTATTTGTGTGGGAGCTTTCCCGCTATCTGTTGATGCATCTAAAACCCTTGAATAAAAAAAACTGATTAAATTACTTTAAATATTGTGGATGCTATTTGTATTAATTTAATTGATGAAAGAGACAAGTACTTTTAAAGATTGCACATATGTGTTCTCTTACATCTTTGATCCGTGCGCTACAAGTCACGTTACACATAACGCGTGAGTGCTGGTTGACTTGGTAGGGCTGAGCGTTTTTATTGCGTTTTTCCAGCGAAAATATATCTTAGATGCAAAGTAGTGTAATAGGACGCACGAGCAGCTTCTGCTGATTAAATGATATGCAGCATGCCTATATTATGTATGTGACTGCGGCTGTATTTACATACAAAATGCTATGCTACAAAAACACTGTAATGTGGCATTTTGGATGCAGATACAGCGGCAATTACACACATTAATTTTAATCAGCAGAAGCTGCTTGTGCGTTTTATTACATTATTTGCGTCTCAGACAAATTTTTGTGGATAAAAAGTTCAAAAACAGCAGGGTGTGACTTCAAGGGCTGTTTAGCATGACTGCAACGAGGAGGTAAGAGGACACATCTGCATACTCAACACATTGACAACACATTGTAAATGACTTACCATCCACAGGCATTGGTGGAATGTACAGTATATGATCAATATAAGATTAGCGCATATCTCTCGTGGGGATCTTAGGGGTCTATTTAGGAAGCAGTGAAAACTGTGGATAACTGAGCCAGTGGAGAAGTTGCCCATAGCAACAAATCAGCTGCTACGTATAATTTTATAGAATGCATTTTTTTAAATGTTACCTCAACACTGGTTGCCATGGGCAACTTCTCCACTGGCTCACTTCTCCACTGTTTTCACTGCTTCATGAATCGACCCCTTATTGCGGTTTGCTCATTCTGTTACACTGAACAACACTCATTTTTATTGCCAATCATATTAGAATGAATTTGGGGTAACTTTATGGTGCTGATTCCAAATAGGAAATCAGTTTTGCTAGAGTGGCTTTAATTTTGGGGCAGATGTATGAAGCGGCACTTATCGTTCCTTACTTGACGGGTACCGTTTCACCGCATTATCGCGGCGAAACAGGTCTGATTATCGGCAGAATGTATGAAACCTCCTGACGATATGTGAGTGCACTAAATCACCTCTCCGGTGATCTGCATCCTCACATTTCGGCTCCGCGTCTTTGGCTGTAGTGTGATCTGTGCACGGGGCTCCTTCATACATCAGAGGACGCATCGAATGCCTATCTTTATCACAAGAAGGCAGTAAAGGCTGGGGGCACTTACAGACCTGCACTATGAATGGTAAACTGGGATTCATGCATTTGAGGGAAGCGGAATATGCAGCCCATAGCTCATTTTATACATCTATCCCTTTTTTAAAAACACGGACAAGAAACAAGGAAAACACAATAGACCGCACAAACCACTCAAATACCAACTGTCCACTGATGGCATCCAATATAACGTATATACGCTGGAGGAATGTTTTCAAATGATCGCGGAGACTAGAATATTCTCATGTCTTACCCTTCTAGAATGTTCCGGTAGAGTCCCATATGGATGTGTTATAGCTATAATCCCAATTAATTGAGGATATCCATTATCTCAAGAACTAGAGCCAATTTAAAAAAAAACTTTCATTTTTGAATTCGGCAACCGCAAAATACCTACATTCATTCAAATATCCCTGGCAACAAAGTTGTTTTTAGGCTTTAGAAAAAATGCAGTGTTTGGGACATAATTATCTTTAGTCACATATGGGTCATGCACTATGTAGACAAAAGTGTTTGGACACTGACAGCAAATTTTATTGATGTCCGTACTTTGTAGGTCCACCACGTGCAGTGATTACTGCAGACATCCTTCTTGGCAAACTGTCCACAAGTTCCTGGATAACAGCAGGCGGTATGTTTTGCCATTCCTCAGTGACCAAGTACAGTGACCAAGTATGACATTGAGAATGTAGAGTCAGCCTAGAACGCACCCATCGTTCCAATTCGTCCCAGAGGTCCTCAATGGGTTCTAGACTTTAGTCCATCTGGGTTACCAAATTTTCTGTATCACCCTAGAAACATGACGGGTGGCATTGTTGTCCTAATAAAAACACTTGTCATTTCTGTAGAACTGTCACAATGTAGGGAGCACAGAGTTATCTGGAACATCTCTATACTTGAGAAAGGGGGGGACCTGGACTGCACATCCTATTACTAAAGATATCTAGAGGTGCTATCATGCTGAGGCTTCTAATACTATGCTGGAGGAAGAGAGATGGAGATGCACACTCCTAGCACTAAGACATCTCTATACTTCTCAGAGTTAATGTGACCATGCATTACAACTGGTGGACCTATGCCAAACCAGCTGAAACAGCCCCACAGCATAATGCCCTCACCTCCGTGCTTTACTGTAGCTACTGTACACTCTGGCATCATACGTTCTTCTGGCAATCGCCAACCCAAACACGTCCATCTGATCTGAAAAGTGTAAATCGTGACTCGTCACTCCATAACACTTGCGCCATTGTTTCAATATCCAGTGTTTGCGCCCTTTACGCCATCGTAAGCGCAGGGATGCATTCTGCTTTGTAATTAGATATTTTTGAGCAGCTGCTCAGCCCATATTATGTTGAAACCAACCCATTAGTGGCCATTTGGAACTCGTGCAGTGATACGCATGGGACGACCCCTGTTTTTCACAGCACCCTGGTTAGCACACTCCGGTCCCTGGGTTGCAGTTTCAGGGGGTCCTCCAGGGCGAGGTGCATTCCTGCAATGACCGTTCTTCCACGCATTTAAAGATAAAAAACAGAGGATTTAGGAACCTTCTGTAAAAGCTGATTAACATACAGGACAGAAAAAGCAATACCTTTTTACACTGAAATTCAAGCAGCTGTGGCTGCTGGATGTTATCTTTAACATACGTACTTTTTACTAACTTAGTGTACACACACACACACCGACACGCTATGAGCACAATGCAGCTACACGTGTGGCTGAAATACACTTTAAACATTAGCAGGAAAGAGACACAACACCAATTGTATATAAAATGCTGGGATCCGACCCACCAACATATAATTGCAAAAAGGGGGTTACAATAACAATACAATCACAATAAAAGAGGCTACAATCAATGGTACATACGTTTGTTTCGTCAGCGCCACACGGACCCGGTGCTCAGTCAATCAAGCTAGATGACCTTTAGAGAGAGAGAGACCGGCCAGGCAGCTTGGCTTTTTATACATTTGGCTAAAACATAATACAATAGAAACTGTAATGTCTTCACCTATAGGTCAAAGGGCTGGTCATATACAGTACAGGAGGGGTCATAGGTTGGTTTGAATAGGTGGGCGATGCCTGGTCCAGGTGTACTTGCAGTTGGTCTCCACTGGGTTCCCGCCAAATATTAGAGTACAGTAAATACAGTATAATAGTAATATTCTGTTCCTGCGCATATCTATGCACAGGAGCGTGCTATCTTCTGCAAATTGCTACCGGAATGTTGCCCTTAACATACCCTACCGCTAGATACCAAACACCACCTCCTAACCTAATGCTGTCCCCTCATATCCTGTAAATGTGAATCCCTTTGTTATTGTACCTTTTTAAACAAGTGTAACTCGCTGGTGTGGTGCACGTGGGCTATGTGTACATTGGGGGTAATTCCAAGTTGATCGCAGCAGGGTTTGTTTTAGCAGTTGGGCAAAACTATGTGCACTGCAGGGGAGGCAGATATAACATGTGCAGAGAGATAGATTTGGGTGTGGTGAGTTCAAACTGAAATCTAAATTGCAGTGTGAAAATAAAGCAGCCAGTATTTACCCTGCACAGAAATAAAATAACCCACCCAAATCTAACTCTTTCTGCACATGTTATATCTGCCTCCCCTGCAGTGCACATGGTTTTGCCCAACTGCTAAAAAGTTTGCTGCTACCATGAACTCTGAATTAGGCCCATTGTGCACTATGTGGATTAAATATGAGATATGTCTGTGGCTTTTCCATGCGAATACAAATGCTACCGTAATTACTGAAACCACGCGCTGATACGCAGGACCGCGTGAGCGGTCATACACAACTTGTGAATATGCGCACGCACGGCAGAACAAGTACGCGCATGGAGGCCATCTGTGTGGTGTTTGTACTTGGTGCGTGTGACAATAATATTTTCTACTTCGACACTTCCTAACATCCACAATGCTTCTCACACTTATACCTCTGACCGAGCAGCCTACGATGATCCCCTTTTCAAGCTCGGTCAGCTTCGTCTGGCAAGCCATTTCGTTAGCAAATGATCTAATCAGCGCCCCTCTACCCATTTTATACCTTCACAAACACGCGTCTGCTGCAGGAACACCATTTCGCTTGCGTGGGGGTGTTTAATCACATTTGTCTACGTAGTGTATAAATTGTCCTGCAATCTGTTCCTCTCACACGGCTCCAGGAATGTGTTCCTACAGTACATATAGAAGTCCCTACTATGTGACTATTCCTTGTATAAGTGCACAATATTTCCCAAACTCAGAATGTTTAGTCACCTATGTATTGCCTATGCTAGAGGTTCCCAAACGCGTTCCTCAAGGCACCCCAACAGTCCGGGTTTTAAATGTATCAATGCTTGGCCACAGGTGACTTAATTAGCACCTTAGTCAATTTGATTTAGCCATCTGTGCTGAGCCATGCATATACCTAAAGCCTGGACAGTTGTAGTGCCTTGAGGACCGTGTTTGGGAAACTCTGGACTATGCCAATACCCAGGTGTATGTGTGTATAACTGAGTGGGCTCTATTGTTTCCAGTTAGTGAGTTATCTCCAATGGTTCCAGCAAGTCTCTGGTTAGGTAACCGTATTCCCTTATCTCCTTAGTTGGTCGTAAGTACCGCCCTCCACTTCTCTTTGGACTTGATTCAGAAAGTTATGGACATTTGTGCAACTGGCATATGTTATGGCTCCTTTCAGTCACATATTGTACTAATAAAATTGTGATAAGGTGACATGAAGCTGATGGATGTCTTGTTCTGAGATATTTAAATGCCTTGGACTCCCACTTTTCAGCCAGCAGAATTTAATGGAGGCTTCCTGGGCCTTAATGCCTTTAAAAGTTTGGATAAGCACCGCTCTCAGTTATGGGTTATGTCGCACAGTCAGATATATGGAGCAGTCTACCCTTTTACTACATTTGTGATGTTCTACATGGTCACCAAAGGCAGTGATGTGATTGGTTCATTTAGTTAGTCTGCCCAGTAACTGTTAAAGTATAAGAATGAGTTCTGCATTTTCCTGCTATTGTGCAATAAACCTGCATTTCTTTTTGGATGTTTGCCATTCTTTATTCAAATGTTTTATTTGCTAAGAATATTGCCTTAATATGGGACCTAGAACTTGTTTTTGGACTTCAGACACCTGTCATTACTATTTTCAAGCTGACCAGATATCATGGTCACGTTCAGTCAGATACCCCATTCACATTGCAAAAATGACCTGGTATATTGCTGGGTTGACGCAGGTCGCTGTGCAGTGCGAAAGGGGTCAGTGACCCATTCCCAGGTTTCCTGACCCAGTAATTCAACCCGGGAATAAGGAAGGGTTATTCCCGGGTTAAATACCTGGTCAAGGGCAGTGTGAAGAGGTTGCCAGGTTGATGCGTCCTGGGACCCATTTACTGCATAGGGAGAGGCGACGCGGAGATGATCTCATCTCCCAGCGCCAACTTCCCACCCGCCCCCGATGCAGTGAACCGAGAGGAGGGAGTCCGAGTAGTGGACTTAGGACCTGATTCAGTAAGGATTGCAAATTCTGATAAATAGCAGAAATACCAATCCTTTGGATCACATGCTGGTGGCCGCCCATCACAGGACAAGGCCACCCAGCATGCTAACCGACGCACCCAAGGCCCCCCCCCCCCCAAAGGCCACTCTGAAATTGCGGGCGTGATCGCAAAAAATAAGGCAGCCTGTCTGCGCCCGCAGTAGGCCTGCTGCCATTTTAGTGATCAGCCCGTCACACCCACCGCTTGCGCCACCACGCCCACGGTTTTTACGCAGCACCCCCGCAATATGCCGGGTCGGGATGCCATCAGGTGGCGGGGACAGAGCCAGCATCGGGGGCGGGTGGGGAGGTGGCGCTGGGAGATGAGATCATAGTAATGACAGGTGTCTGAAGTCCAATAGTCCAAAATTTTACAGGGCTACGATCATGACAATAGACATACGGAGGGATGCCCAGCACAGGGCTATCCCGCCCTGCATGTCAGTGCCGCCCCCTTCCCGCTAAAGCTGCGCTGGCCGGGAGCTACTCCTAAAGTGCAAAAGCATCACCGCTGTGCTTTTTCCTTGTGGTAGTTCCACAGTGAATGTCCAAATGGTACAATAGTCTCTTTTTAACCTGTAACAAGTGTGTCCCTTACCCGCGTTAGGTATGAGATCCCGGTGGCGGTGATCTCAGTCGCCAGAATGCCGGCAGCGGGGCGAGCACTAGAAAGCTCCTTGCGGGCATGCTGAGCTCGCCATACTGCAGGCTCGGGGGCTTCCTGTGCTTGCCACAGGTTCTATTCCCCTCTGTTGGTGTCGTGGACACCCACAAGTAGGAATAGCACTGGCCCCATTGCCGGCATTCTGGCGGCCGGGATCCCAGCATAGGTACTCTGACCGCTAGGATATTAACCACATCCCCCTTTCCCTTAGGCTTCACAGCAAGGTTGGGGAGGACAACAGAACAGAAAACTGGAAATAGTGCAGAGATCTTTGATGAATAAAAAGGTTTTATTCACACAATGCATGTACAATATAAAGACAAAACAAGCATGATAGCAATCCCACATAGCAATCAGGAACAAACAGGTCACCAACCGATATTCCCAACAGATGGTATACAGGAGAACAGCAAGGTAGCAACACCAGTTTTGGTACCCGCTCCACCGAAAGGTGATCCCATTGTCCACCAGATGCCCAGGAGTGTCAACAGAACACCACGCTTCCTGCACTTTGGTCAGAAGTGCCAGTCTCAGAGCAATTCCTTTATGTTCTCAAGGATTCGCTCTCAAGGGCCTGAATTGAAACACCAACGCCGCCAAGTGCATACTGCGGTTCTAATCAGCCGAGTAATCACCAGCAAGTCTGATAGCTGTGGTGCTAATAAACGGCAGTTCATGTTAACATTAATAGGGTGCACCTAGAACTTTAGCAACATTTTCTCTGACGTCCTAGTGGATGCTGGGAACTCCGAAAGGACCATGGGGAATAGCGGGCTCCGAAGGAGGCTGGGCACTCTAGAAAGATTTATGACTACCTGGTGTGCACTGGCTCCTCCCACTATGACCCTCCTCCAAGCCTCAGTTAGATTTTGTTCCCGGCCGAGGTTGGATGCACACTAGGGGCTCTCCTGAGCTCTTAGAAAGAAAGATAGACTTAGGTTTTTTATTTTCAGTGAGACCTGCTGGCAACAGGCTCACTGCAGCGAGGGACTAAGGGGAGAAGAAGCGAACTTGCCTGCTTGCAGCCGGATTGGGCTTCTTAGGCTACTGGACACCATTAGCTCCAGAGGGATCGACCGTAGGCCCAGCCTTGATGTTCGGTCCCGGAGCCGCGCCGCCGTCCCCCTTACAGAGCCAGAAGCAAGAAGAGGTCCAGAAAATCGGCGGCATGAAGACTCTGTCTTCACCAAGGTAGCGCACAGCACTGCAGCTGTGCGCCATTGCTCCTCTCACACACTTCACACTCCGGTCACTGAGGGTGCAGGGCGCTGGGGGGGGGGCGCCCTGAGGCAGCAATAAAAACACCTTGGCTGGCAAAAATACCACAATATATAGCCCCAGAGGCTATATATGTGGTAAATACCCCTGCCAGATTCCATAAAAAAGCGGGAGAATTGTCAGCGGAAAAGGGGCGGAGCTATCTCCTTCAGCACACTGGCGACATTTTTCCCTCACAGCTCCGCTGGAAGGAAGCTCCCTGGCTCTCCCCTGCAGTCTGCAACCACAGTAAGGGTAAAAAAAGAGAGGGGGGGCACTAAATTTAGGCGCAATATATATATTATACATAAAAGCAGCTATAGGGGACATAACTCAGTTAGTCCCTGCATTATATAGCGCTCTGGTGTGTGCTAGAGATGAGCGGGTTCGGTTTCTTTGAATCCGAACCCGCACGAACTTCACTTTTTTTTTCACGGGTCCGAGCGACTCGGATCTTCCCGCCTTGCTCGGTTAACCCGAGCGCGCCCGAACGTCATCATGACGCTGTCGGATTCTCGCGAGACTCGGATTCTATATAAGGAGCCGCGCGTCGCCGCCATTTTCACACGTGCATTGAGATTGATAGGGAGAGGACGTGGCTGGCGTCCTCTCCATTAGAATAGATTAGAAGAGAGAGAGAGAGAGAGAGATTGTGCAGACAGAGTTTACCACAGTGACCAGTGCAGTTGTTGTTAAGTTAACTTTTATTTAATATATCCGTTCTCTGCTATATCCGTTCTCTGCCTGAAAAAAACGATACACAGCAGTCACACAGTGTGACTCAGTCTGTGTGCACTCAGCTCAGCCCAGTGTGCTGCACATCAATGTATAAAAGCTTATAATAATTGTGGGGGAGACTGGGGAGCACTGCAGGTTGTTATAGCAGGAGCCAGGAGTACATAATATTATATTAATTTAAAATTAAACAGTGCACACTTTTGCTGCAGGAGTGCCACTGCCAGTGTGACTAGTGGTGACCAGTGCCTGACCACCAGTATAGTAGTATATTGTTGTATACTATCTCTTTATCAACCAGTCTATATTAGCAGCAGACACAGTACAGTGCGGTAGTTCACGGCTGTGGCTACCTCTGTGTCGGCAGTCGGCACTCGGCAGGCAGTCCGTCCATCCATAATTGTATAATTATATACCACCTAACCGTGGTATTTTTTTTTCTTTCTTTATACCGTCGTCATAGTCATACTAGTTGTTACGAGTATACTACTATCTCTTTATCAACCAGTGTACAGTGCGGTAGTTCACGGCTGTGGCTACCTCTGTGTCGGCAGTCGGCAGGCAGTCCGTCCATCCATAATTGTATTATTATAATATATACCACCTAACCGTGGTTTTTTTTTCATTCTTTATACCGTCATAGTGTCATACTAGTTGTTACGAGTATACTACTATCTCTTTATCAACCAGTGTACAGTGCGGTAGTTCACGGCTGTGGCTACCTCTGTGTCGGCAGTCGGCAGGCAGTCCGTCCATCCATAATTGTATTATAATATATACCACCTAACCGTGGTTTTTTTTTCATTCTTTATACCGTCATAGTGTCATACTAGTTGTTACGAGTATACTACTATCTCTTTATCAACCAGTGTACAGTGCGGTAGTTCACGGCTGTGGCTACCTCTGTGTCGGCAGTCGGCAGGCAGTCCGTCCATCCATAATTGTATTATAATATATACCACCTAACCGTGGTTTTTTTTTCATTCTTTATACCGTCATAGTCAGTCATACTAGTTGTTACGAGTATACTACTATCTCTTTATCAACCAGTGTACAGTGCGGTAGTTCACGGCTGTGGCTACCTCTGTGTCGGCACTCGGCAGCCCGTCCATAATTGTATATACCAGTGACCTAACCGTGGTTTTTTTTTCTTTCTTTATACATACATACTAGTTACGAGTATACTATCTCTTTATCAACCAGTCTATATATTAGCAGCAGACACAGTACAGTGCGGTAGTTCACGGCTGTGGCTACCTCTGTGTCGGCACTCGGCAGCCCGTCCATAATTGTATATACCACCTAACCGTGGTTTTTTTTTCTTTCTTTATACATACATACTAGTTACGAGTATACTATCTCTTTATCAACCAGTCTATATATTAGCAGCAGACACAGTACAGTGCGGTAGTTCACGGCTGTGGCTACCTCTGTGTCGGCACTCGGCAGCCCGTCCATAATTGTATATACCAGTGACCTAACCGTGGTTTTTTTTTCTTTCTTTATACATACATACTAGTTACGAGTATACTATCTCTTTATCAACCAGTCTATATATTAGCAGCAGACACAGTACAGTGCGGTAGTTCACGGCTGTGGCTACCTCTGTGTCGGCACTCGGCAGCCCGTCCATAATTGTATATACCACCTAACCGTGGTTTTTTTTTCTTTCTTTATACATACATACTAGTTACGAGTATACTATCTCTTTATCAACCAGTCTATATATTAGCAGCAGACACAGTACAGTGCGGTAGTTCACGGCTGTGGCTACCTCTGTGTCGGCACTCGGCAGCCCGTCCATAATTGTATACTAGTATCCAATCCATCCATCTCCATTGTTTACCTGAGGTGCCTTTTAGTTGTGCCTATTAAAATATGGAGAACAAAAATGCCACTCCTAGATGGGCCCGGTGTTTGTGTCGGCCACTAGGGTCGCTTATCTTACTCACACAGCTACCTCATTGCGCCTCTTTTTTTCTTTGCGTCATGTGCTGTTTGGGGAGGGTTTTTTGGAAGGGACATCCTGCGTGACACTGCAGTGCCACTCCTAGATGGGCCCGGTGTTTGTGTCGGCCACTAGGGTCGCTTATCTTACTCACACAGCGACCTCGGTGCAAATTTTAGGACTAAAAATAATATTGTGAGGTGTGAGGTATTCAGAATAGACTGAAAATGAGTGTAAATTATGGTTTTTGAGGTTAATAATACTTTGGGATCAAAATGACCCCCAAATTCTATGATTTAAGCTGTTTTTTAGTGTTTTTGGAAAAAAACACCCGAATCCAAAACACACCCGAATCCGACAAAAATAATTCGGTGAGGTTTTGCCAAAACGCGTTCGAACCCAAAACACGGCCGCGGAACCGAACCCAAAACCAAAACACAAAACCCGAAAAATTTCAGGCGCTCATCTCTAGTGTGTGCTGGCATATTCTCACTCTGTCCCTCCAAAGGGCTTTTGTGGGTCCTGTCCTCGTTTAGAGCATTCCCTGTGTGTCTGCGGTGTGTCGGTACGGCTGTGTCGACATGTTTGATGAGGATAATGATGTGGAGGCGGAGCAGATGCCTTTAGAAGGGATGTCACCCCCTGCGGGGCAGACACCTGAGTGGATGAGCTTATAGAAAGAAATGAGTGAACGTATAGACTCCTTACATAAAAAATTTGACGACATGCCAACTGTGGGACAGCCGAGTTCTCAGCTCGTGCCTGTTCAGGTGTCTCAAAGGTCTTCAGGGGCTGTAAAACGCCCGTTACCTCAGACAGATGTCGACACTGATACTGACACCAGTGTCGACGACGATGAGTCTAATCTGATGCCCACTAAGGCCATTCACGGTATGATTGAGGCAATGAAAGAGGTGTTAAACATTTCTGATTTACATCCAGGTACCACAAAAAAGGGTATTATGTTTGGGGAGAAAAAACTACCCGTAGTTTTTCCCCCATCAGAGGAATTAAATGAAGTGTGTGAAGAAGCGTGGCTTTCCCCTGATAAAAAATTGGTAATTCCTAAAAAGATACTAATGGCGTTCCCTTTCCCGCCAGAGGATAGGTCACGTTGGGAAACACCCCCTAGGGTGGATAAAGCGCTCACACGTTTGTCTAAAAAGGTGGCACTACCGTCTCAGGATACGGCCGCCCTTAAGGAACCTGCTGATAGAAGGCAGGAGGCAATCCTGAAGTCTGTATACACACACTCAGGCATTATACTTAGACCAGCTATTGCGTCAGCATGGATGTGCAGTGCTGCCGCTGCGTGGTCAGATAAACTGTCAGAAAATATTGACACACTAGACAGACACGATTCTGCTAACCATAGACCATATCAAAGACTCAGTCTTATATATGAGAGATGCATAGAGGGAGATCTGCCGGCTGGCATCTAAAGTAAGTGCATTGTCCATTTCGGCTAGGAGATGTTTATGGACTCGCCAGTGGACTGGAGATGCAGATTCCAAAAGGCACATGGAAGTTTTGCCTTATAAAGGGGAGGAATTATTTGGGGATGGTCTCTCGGACCTAGTTTCCACAGCAACGTCTGGGAAGTCAGCATTTTTACCCCATGTCCCCTCACAGCCTAAGAAGGCGCCATTTTATCAGGTTCAGTCCTTTCGGACCCAGAAAAACAAGCGTGGAAAAGGAGGGTCTTTTCTGTCTAGAGGCAGAGGTAGGGGAAAAAGGCTGCAACAAACAGCAGGTTCCCAGGAGCAAAAGTCCTCCCCCGCTTCTTCTTCCAAGTCCGCCACATGACGGTGGGGCTCCACGGGCGGAGCCAGGTACGGTGGGGGCCCGCCTCAAGAATTTCAGCGATCAGTGGGCTCGCTCACAGGTGGATCCCTGGATCCTTCAAATTGTATCTCAGGGGTACAAACTGGAATTCGAGGCGGCTCCACCCCACCGGTTCCTAAAATCTGCCTTGCCGATTGCTCCCTCAGACAGGGAGGCGGTGCTAGCGGCAATTAACAAGCTGTATTCCCAGCAGGTGATAATCAAGGTACCCCTACTTCAACAAGGCCGGGGTTACTATTCCATACTATTTGTGGTGCCGAAACCGGACGGTTCGGTAAGACCCATTTTAAATTTGAAATCCTTGAACACATACATAAAAAAATTCAAGTTCAAGATGGAATCGCTCAGGGCGGTTATTGCAAGCCTGGACGAGGGGGATTACATGGTATCCCTGGACATCAAGGATGCTTACCTGCATGTCCCCATTTATCATGCTCACCAGGAGTACCTCAGATTTGTGGTACAGGATTGCCATTACCAATTCCAGACGCTGCCGTTTGGACTGTCCACGGCACCGAGGGTATTTACCAAGGTTATGGCGGAAATGATGATACTCCTTCGGAAAAAGGGAGTTTTAATTATCCCGTACTTGGACGATCTCCTAATAAAGGCACGGTCCAAGGAACAGTTGTTGGTGGGAGTAGCACTATCTCAGGAAGTGCTGCACCAGCACGGCTGGATTCTGAATATCCCAAAGTCACAGCTGGTTCCGACGACACGTCTAATGTTCCTGGGGATGATTCTGGACACAGTCCAGAAAAAAGTGTTTCTCCCGGAGGAGAAAGCCAGGGAGTTGTCTTCGCTAGTCAGAGACCTCCTGAGACCAAAACAGGTATCGGTGCATCACTGCACGCGGGTCCTGGGAAAAATGGTGGCTTCTTACGAAGCAATTCCATTCGGCAGGTTCCATGCCAGAATTTTTCAGTGGGACCTGTTAGACAAGTGGTCCGGATCGCATCTTCAGATGCATCGCTTAATAACCCTGTCTCCAAGAACCAGGGTGTCTCTTCTGTGGTGGCTGCAGAGTGCTCATCTTCTGGAGGGCCGCAGATTCGGCATACAGGACTGGGTCCTGGTGACCACGGATGCCAGCCTTCGAGGCTGGGGGGCAGTCACACGGGGAAGAAACTTCCAAGGACTATGGTCAAGTCAGGAGACTTCCCTTCACATAAATATTCTGGAACTAAGGGCCATTTACAATGCCCTAAGTCAAGCAAAATCCCTGCTCCTACACCAGCCGGTGCTGATCCAGTCAGACAACATCACGGCAGTCGCCCATGTGAATCAACAGGGCGGCACAAGAAGCAGGATGGCAATGGCAGAAGCCACAAGAATTCTCAGATGGGCGGAAAATCATCTACTAGCACTGTCAGCAGTGTTCATTCCGGGAGTGGACAACTGGGAAGCAGACTTTCTCAGCAGGCACGACCTCCACCCGGGAGAGTGGGAACTTCATCTAGAAGTCTTCCAAATGATTGTAAATCAGTGGGATTGTCCACAGGTGGACATGATGGCGTACCGCCTAAACAAAAAACTAGAGAGGTATTGCGCCAGGTCAAGAGACCCTCAGGCAATAGCTGTGGACGCTCTAGTGACACCGTGGGTGTATCAGTCAGTTTATGTGTTCCCTCCTCTGCCTCTCATACCAAAGGTATTGAGAATAATAAGAAGGCGAGGAGTAAACACAATTCTCGTGGTTCCGGATTGGCCAAGACGAGCGTGGTACCCGGAACTTCAAGAGATGATCTCAGAGGACCCGTGGCCTCTGCCGCTCAGACAAGACCTGCTACAGCAAGGGCCCTGTCTGTTCCAAGACTTACCGCGGCTGCGTTTGACGGCATGGCGGATGAACGCCAGGAAAGAGGTTACAGCAAATCATTATCACCGCATATGGCGGAAATATGTTGCATGGTGTGAGGTCGAAAGGGCCCCAACAGAGGAATTTCAACTAGGTCGATTTCTGCATTTCCTGCAAGCAGGAGTGAATATGGGCCTAAAATTAGGTTCCATTAAGGTACAGATCTCGGCTCTGTCGATTTTCTTTCAAAAAGAACTAGCTTCAGTACCTGAAGTTCAGACATTTGTAAAAGGAGTGCTGCATATTCAGCCCCCATTTGTGCCTCCTGTGGCACCTTGGGATCTCAACGTGGTGTTGAGTTTCTTAAAATCACATTGGTTTGAGCCACTAAAGACCGTGGATCTGAAATATCTCACGTGGAAATTGGTCATGTTATTGGCCTTGGCTTCGGCCAGGCGAGTATCAGAATTGGCGGCTTTATCATGAAAAAGCCCTTATCTAATTTTCCATACGGATAGGGCAGAATTGAGGACTCGTCCCCAGTTTCTCCCTAAGGTGGTGTCAGCGTTTCACCTGAACCAGCCTATTGTGGAGCCTGCGGCTACTAAGGACTTGGAGGACTCCAAGTTGCTAGACGTTGTCAGGGCCCTGAAAATATATGTTTCCAGGACAGCTGGAGTCAGAAAATCTGACTCGCTGTTTATTTTATATGCACCCAACAAGCTGGGTGCTCCTGCTTCTAAGCAGACTATTGCTCGTTGGATTTGTAATACAATTTAGCTTGCACATTCTGTGGCAGGCCTGCCACAGCCAAAATCTGTCAATGCCCATTCCACAAGGAAGGTGGGCTCATCTTGGGCGGCTGCCCGAGGGGTCTCGGCTTTACAACTTTGCCGAGCAGCTACTTGGTCAGGGGCAAACACGTTTGCAAAAATTCTACAAATTTGATACCCTGGCTACGGAGGACCTGGAGTTCTCTCATTCGGTGCTGCAGAGTCATCCGCACTCTCCCGTCCGTTTGGGAGCTTTGGTATAATCCCCATGGTCCTTTCGGAGTTCCCAGCATCCACTAGGACGTCAGAGAAAATAAGAATTTACTCACCGGTAATTCTATTTCTCGTAGTCCGTAGTGGATGCTGGGCGCCCATCCCAAGTGCGGATTGTCTGCAATACTTGTACATAGTTATTGTTAACTAAATCGGGTTATTGTTGAGCCATCTGTTGAGAGGCTCAGTTGTTTAATACTGTTAACTGGGTATAATATCACGAGTTATTCGGTGTGATTGGTGTGGCTGGTATGAGTCTTACCCGGGATTCAAAATCCTTCCTTATTGTGTACGCTCGTCCGGGCACAGTGTCCTAACTGAGGCTTGGAGGATGGTCATAGTGGGAGGAGCCAGTGCACACCAGGTAGTCATAAATCTTTCTAGAGTGCCCAGCCTCCTTCGGAGCCCGCTATTCCCCATGGTCCTTTCGGAGTTCCCAGCATCCACTACGGACTACGAGAAATAGAATTACCGGTGAGTAAATTCTTATTTTCTGGCTATGAACTGCTTAATAAGTTGTCTAACCTGAACGACAAATATGCTTAACCACTTGCCTGGCATGGTCGCATCAGATGTGACCATGCCTGCAGGTGCTTTATCTGACCTGGTCGTGCAGGATGCGACCAGTCAGATAAACTGTATTAGCAGCGGCAGAGAAGGGAAACTTCCCTCCGCTGCTGCTGTCAGAGGTCCCTCTGCCTTCCAGGACCCAACCCCAGTGTTGCCGCGCTACCGATCATTGCTGATTGGTCAGCACGGCAGGATCCCCCCCCAGACAATAACAGCCGCTGGTAAGTGTAAATCATTGCCCCCATGACCCCCCAGACCTCTCCTGTGTACCTGGCAGCTGTCCAGGCTCTAAAAACTAAAGTTGCAATGGTGTTGCCGATCGATGTTCCGATGTTTGTGGGGAAAAATATATTGTTTTTAAAAAAAATAAATCTTTTTTTTTACTAAAATTATTTTGGATAAGGTTAAATTCATCTTCTTCACCTAATTCACTCAGAAAAAACTCAGACAATTTCTGAGTGGGAACTGTTTATGCACAAAATAACACAGTTATCCAAATGGATTTTAATTAACAGATATCTGTTATAGGCCCTACACACTAGGGGATTGGCCACCGAGGTGGCAGATGGACGACCTGGCTGCAGCAGGAGAGGGAGAGGGGTAGTGACGGGTGGAGTGAAATTTCTTCACTCATCCGACACCCGGCCCCATGGCCCTGCATGCTAATATGGACGAGATTGTCCATATTGGTATGCATGTATAAACGAGGCGGCACCAAAGATGTGTGAGTGCGGGGTCACGCATCGTTCATCGTTGGTACCTACACACTGAACGATATGAGCGAGTTCTCGTTCATTCCTTTCACTTAGATCTTTAAGTGTGTAGGGCCCATTAATGCTGCTCTGAAAGAACTTCTACTAGTTATATGCTGCTCAGTGGCGGAACAAGCAAGCGGTGGGCCCAGGTGCGACAAAATGCTTTGGGCCCCCCCCCCCCCCATCCAAGTCCACCCCAGGGGCAAAAATACATAGTGGCGTGGCTTCGTGGGGAAGGGGTGTGGCCACAAAATAATACCAACACAGTAGTCTCCATTATTCAAATTACGCCGCACAGTAGCACCACTACACCAGGTAGAGACCCTTTTACACCTTACAGCGAACAGATTCCTCTTTTTACACATTACAGCAGACAGCGTGCCCTTTTTACACATAACGGCAGACAGCGTGCCCTTTTTACACATAACGGCAGACCGCGTTGTTACACATTACGGCAGACAGCGTGCCCTTGTTACACATAACGGCAGACAGCGTGCCCTTGTTACACATTACGGCAGACAGCGTGCCCTTGTTACACATTACGGCAGACAGCGTCCCCATTTTTACACATTACGGCAGGCAGATTCCTCCTTTTTACACATAGCAGCAGGCAGATTCCCCATTTTTACACATAGCGTCAGGCAGCCCCCCTTTTTTACACATTACGGCAGGCAGATTCCCCATTTTTACACATAGCGTCGGGCAGATTACCCCTTTTTACACATAACGGCAGACCGCGTGCCCTTGTTACACATTACGGCAGACAGCGTGCCCTTTTTACACATTACGGCAGACAGCGTGCCCTTTTTACACATTACGGCAGACAGCGTGCCCTTGTTACACATTACGGCAGACAGCGTCCCCATTTTTACACATTACGGCAGGCAGTCCCCCCTTTTTACACACTGCGGCAGGCGAAAGAAAGAAAGAAAGAAAGAAAGAAAGAATGAATGAATTATACTTACCCTCTCCGCCTCAGGCTCCTCGGTGCAGCGTCAGAGACGATTCCCGGGCTGGAGAGAAGGAGGAGGAGGGAGCCGCAGCAGCGCTGTGTTACTGGTGGAGGCGCTGCTGCTGCTGCCCCTCTGCTTCCCTATAGGCTGTTCTCGGAAGACAGCCTATAGGGAAGCAGAGGGGCAGCAGCAGCAGCGCCTCCACCAGTAACAAAGCGCTGCTGCGGCTCCCTTCTCCGTCTCCCTCCTCCTCCTTCCCCCGTCTGTACCGCTGCTCAGCTCCTATCTCCGGGCGGCTGGGCGCTGCGGGCAGCGGTTGCCCGCAGCGCACAGCGGCATGTAATGAGTCAGTTTGACTCATGACATGCTTGGGCCCCTGGACAGAGGCGGGCCCCAGTGCAGTGCACTGCTTGCACTGCCGGTAGTTCCGCCTCTGATGCTGCTGTTTGACCTACTTAACTGACGTTTTTTTTCCAAAAATTGTCGTTTTTTTAACGAGTGAGTTAGGTGAAGAACACGTATTCAACCTTATCCAAAATGATTTTAGTGAAAATATATATATATTTTTTTTTCTTCCCAAACATCGGTCTTCAACATTGGAACATTGCGACCATCAAAACGCCGGACTTTGTTTTAAAAGCCGGGACAGCCAGCAGGTACACAGAAGGGGGAGGGGGTGCTTGGGGCGTTAATTAACACTTTCCCAGCGGCTGCTGTTGTCTGCATCCGCTGGGTAGGGGGGTCTTGCCGTGTTGACTGATCAGCAGTGACAGGCAGTATGGCGGACACTGGGGGAGGGTGCGGGAAAGGCAGAGGGACCTTTCGGTCCCCCCGAGAGCTGCAGCTGCGGGAAGTTTCCCTTACCTGCAGTTGCACATGCTGTTTATCTGACTGGTCGCATCCTGTGCGACCAGGGTAAATAAAGCACTTGCTGGTGTAGTCGCATCTGATGCGACCATGCCAGGCAAGTGGTTAAGGAGCATTACTGACAGGGCCGTAACTACGTGTGTGCTAAGTGGGCTTGGCACACAGCGCAGTTGCCCTGAGGGCGCACGGCCAGCAGCATGTAATGAGTCAAATTGACTCATTACATGCCGCCTCTGAAGTCTGCGCCGTGCGCCGCGCTGTGGAGGGAGAAGACAGCAGCGCTGGGCAGCGGAGGAGGAGGGAGGGGGAGCAGGGAGCCGCAGCAGCGCTATTTCATTGTAAGCGCCGCTGCAGCATCCCCCTCTCCTTCCGTATAGGCTGCCTGGCGCTGCTGTGGATGCTGGGATGCGGTTCCTCCATCCCAGCATCCACAGCAGCGCCGGGCAGCCTATACGGAAGTAGAGGAAGATGCTGCAGCGGCGCTTACTACCAATGACATAGCGCTGCTGCGGCTCCAGTCCCCCTCCCTCCTTGTCCGATGCCTGCACAGAGGGAGATGCCAGCACGAGGAGCCTGTCAGCGGGGAAAAGGTAAGTATATTCCTCTCTCTTTCTTTCTCTCTCTCTCTCTCTCTCTCTCTCTGGGGGACACAGTCTGCCATTATGTGTAAAAAGGGGTCCTGGCTGCTGCAATGTGTAAAAAGGGAGCCTGGCTGCCGCAATGTGTAAAAAGGGGGACTGGCTGCCGCAATGTGTAAAAAGGGGGACTGGCTGCCGCAATGTGTAAAAAGGGGGACTGGCTGCCGCAATGTGTAAAAAGGGGGACTGGCTGCCGCAATGTGTAAAAAGGGGGCCTGGCTGCCGCAATGTGTAAAAAGGGGGCCTGGCTGCCGCAATGTGTAAAAAGGGGGCCTGGCTGCCGCAATGTGTAAAAAGGGGGACTGGCTGCCGCAATGTGTAAAATGGGGGCCTGGCTGTCGCAATGTGTAAAATGGGGGCCTGGCTGCCGCAATGTGTAAAAAGGGGGCCTGGCTGCCGCAATGTGTAAAAAGGGGGCCTGGCTGCCGCAATGTGTAAAACAGGCGGACTGGCTGCCGCAATGTGCAAAAAGGGGGCCTAGCTGACGCAATGTGTAAAAAGGGGTCCTGGCTGCTGCAATGTGTAAAAAGGGGGCCTGGCTGCTGCAATGTGTAAAAAGGGGGCCTGGCTGCTGCAATGTGTAAAAACTCTCTTTGCACATGTTACATCTGCCCCCCCCCCCTTCCTGCAGTGCACATGGGCCCTCATTCCGAGTTGATCGGTCGCAAGGCGAATTTAGCAGAGTTACACACGCTAAGCCGCCGCCTACTGGGAGTGAATCTTAGCTTCTTAAAATTGCGACCGATGTATTCGCAATAATGCGATTACTAACTACTTAGCAGTTTCAGAGTAGCTCCAGACTTACTCTGCCTGTGCGATCATTTCAGTGCTTGTCGTTCCTGGTTGACGTCACAAACACACCCAGCGTTCGCCCAGGCACTCCCACCGTTTCTCCGGCCACTCCTGCGTTTTTCCCGGAAACGGTAGCGTTTTCAGCCACACGCCCCTGAAACGCCGTGTTTCCGCCCAGTAACACCCATTTCCTGTCAATCACATTACGATCGCCGGAGTGAAGAAAAAGCCGTGAGTAAAAATACTTTCTTCATAGTAAAGTTACTTGGCGCAGTCGCAGTGCGAACATTGCGCATGCGTACTAGGCGGATTTTCACTGCGATGCGATGAAAAATACCGAGCGAACAACTCGGAATGAGGGCCCTGGTTTTGCCCATTAGCTAACAAATTTACTGCTGCAATCAGATCTGAATTAGGCCCTAAATTTGAATTGTTTTAAAGTATTTTTTGTCTCTGTTGCCTGTGTATAGGCTATAACTCTAGTCCGTAGAGGATGCTGGGGTCCACATTAGTACCATGGGGAATAGACGGGTCCACCAGGAGCCATTGGCACTTTAAGAGTTTGAGAGTGTGGGCTGGCTCCTCCCTCTATGCCCCTCCTACCAGACTCAGTCAAGAAACTGTGCCCGAGGAGACGGACATACTTCGAGAGAAGGATTTAACACAGATAGTGGTGAGATTCATGGGTGTGGTATTGAAAGTTGACAGTAACTTTCAATCCGGATCCTGAGATTCATACCAGCTCACACATACAAGGCACATAAAGCTAACAAGCTTGAAAAACTCAGCAACTGCTGAAACAGTACTTACCAAGTGACAATGCAGTACATAACTAAACAAAGCTGTACTGAACCAGATAACGGTTGCAGGAAAAGGAAGAGCTGGGCAGGCGCCCAGCATCTTCTACGGACTACGAGAAAAGGATTTACCGGTAGGTAACCAAAATCCTATTTTCTCTTACGTCCTAGAGGATGCCGGGGTCCACATTAGTACCATGGGGATGTACCAAAGCTCCCAGAATGGGAGGAAGAGCGCGGAGGCTCCTGCAGAACTGATTGAATGAACTTCAGATCATCAGAGGCCAAAGTATCGAACTTGTAGAACTTAGCAAACGTGTTCGACCCAGAACAAGTTGCCACTTGGCAAAGTTGTAACGCCGTGACATCCTGGGCAGCCGCCCAGGAAGACCCCACCTTATGAGTAGAGTGGGCCTTAACAGATGTAGGACATGGCAATCCTGCCGTAGAATAAGCATGCTGGATAGTGAATCTAATCCAGCGCAATATAGTCTTCTTTGAAGCAGGACACTCAATTTTCATGGGATCATACAGGACAAACAAGGGCCCTCATTCCGAGTTGATCGCTCGCAAGGCGAATTTAGCAGAGTTGCTCACGCTAAGCCTACGCCTACTGGGAGTGTATCTTAGCTTCTTAAAATTGCGACCGATGTATTCGCAATATTGCAATTACAAACTACTTAGCAGTTTCAGAGTAGCTTCAGACTTACTCGGCATCTGCGTTCAGTTCAGTGCTTGTCGTTCCTGGTTTGACGTCATAAACACACCCAGCGTTCGCCCAGACACTCCCCCGTTTCTCCGGCCACTCCTGCGTTTTTTCCGGAAACGGTAGCGTTTTTATCCACACGCCCCGAAAACGCTGTATTTCCGCCCAGTAACACCCATTTCCTGTCAATCACACTACGTTCGCCAGAGCGAAGAAAAAGCCGTGAGTAAAAATACTATCTTCATTGTAAAATTACTTGGCGCAGTCGCAGTGCGAACATTGCGCATGCGCACTAAGCGGAATTTCACTGCGATGCGAAGAAAATTACCGAGCGATCAACTCGGAATGAGGGCCAAAGAGAAGAAAAAATCTACAAAGAAATATGAGTAGGCACTGGTGTACTGGCTATGAGACAATGATAATATTAATACTGACTGCAGCTTCACTTATTTGAGGTGCTGAGCCTCAAAAAAACAAAAATTGATAATAAAAAGCACTGTCACTAAAAGTATTAATATATTTTATTAAAAATGACCTTAATCACATATAAAAATTATGAGAAAACCTGAACATCCTGTGACTTTAAGAAATAGCAGCAACACATCAAAACATGTAACAATTTGTATTCCTCACTAAGGTCTCCTTTGGAACAATGTATCAATCTACCCTCTATGCAGTGGCGTAACTACTGCCCCCGCAGCCCTCGCGGTGGCTTGGGGGCGAGTGGCTGCGGGGGCGCCACTGATTTACAGCAGACTGACATGCCGAAGAATTTTTTGGCTTGGGGGAGAAAAATTTCTAGTTACGCCACTGCCTCTATGTAATGTATGGTAACTCTTGTGATTAAAGGGAATTCCTTAGAATAAGCTCCACGCGTGGGCTGATTGAAACACTTGAAACCATATATTGGTAGAGGGTTTAAAAGTTCATCCATGATGTATATGGGAATTATTCACATTGATGTCATCCGCTCCATTATTTGTGAAATCCCTATTGGCCCTTATTTCCCAATATATGCGATAGAGTGGATGGTAAGGGATGAGGGATATGGATAAACTTAGCTATATGGGGAAAGAAAGAGAAGGGGGAGAGTCACTAACAACCACAACTCCCACCCTCCATTTTTAGATGTTGTTTAGTTCGATGGTATCATTAAGGCCTGTAGGGACAATGGTTCCCAATTTATAGATCCAAAATGCCTCCTTACGACACAGTTTCTTAAATCTATCTCCCCCTCTCACTGATGGAGGGATCTGTTCGATAGCTTGAACTTTGATATCCTTAAGGATCCCCTTCGGACATGATCCAACATGACATGGTAAACTGTGTGTTCTATTACCTTTAATCAAAAACCTCCTATGCTCTAGGAACCGAACAGGAATTCGCTCTATCGCATATATTCCCTCTCTCCCTCTCTTATATATATATTTGACCCCTTTCCCAAGCTTTTTCATAATAATAAAAGTTTTGGTCTAACTGCATTAATTATATTCTGATTAAAAGGATCTTATTTGTATCCAGATTTAAGAGTTTTTTGAAGTACTTTAGTTATAGAGTTTATTTGGTCCTAGGTTAGGTAATTCTACTGTCTATGTTCTTGGATTTCTACAGATTTATATGGTCAATCTGGCATTAATATATGTGCTAATAGAGCTTCTTTGCTTTAAGGGTAATGAAATTTCCATGAGCATCATTCTCATTAGAGTAGTAAAAATTAGGAGGCTTATGAATGATTTATAAACATAATAACTGAGAGTATTGTTATGGTTTAATTGTTATCTAGGGTAATTTCTGGCTATGAGACATTGTTTTTTATATTATGGTTTATTCAAGTGTATTTTAAATAGTTTGAGTCCACTCTCCTTTTTTTTTTTCTCTGCAAATGTGTTAATATGTATATGCATAAGAGATTTTCTGTCTGTCACTGCTTGAATAGGAGTCTGCAAGTCATTAATAGATTAAATGAAATGATGGCAGCTGAGCTCCTTCTGATTTCAAGTGATTACTAACAGACAGGTGTATTGCCAATTAAGGAAGCAGAGGAGTATAAAGGAGACCAGGGGCTCTAGAGGCGGTACTTCTGAGGAAACAGCCCCAGGATTGAGGCTGAGAAACGCGTCAAGCAACCCGTCTGACTACATTGCCCGACATTCTGCCCGGCATCCAGCTAACTATCACGAACAGAGACTGATTTCAGCAGCACGTCTCCGACAGCATCCGCCGTTCAGCGTCTCACCCGGTACCTGCTCACCGCACCAAACGGAGATTCAGCTCATGACAGCTAGCAGCGTGCTCCAGGTGAAGCCTGATGGAAAGTGGTGAGAGAGCATTATAGCCTTTGAATATTCATGCCGTTCTGAATGAGACTGTGAGCGTTTTACCCATTATCTGCTACAAGCCCTGTACATCTTATTGCAGTGTCCCAGAGCGGGCAGCCGGCGCCCTACGGACACAACATAATTGTTGCCCATTGCATAAGTTGGGTTAAGTATAATAACAAACTCCAAAATAGCGTTACATGCTTAACCTGTTATCGTGCAATCATAAGCTTCATAAGAAAAGCTGGTTAATTCTGGACGGCATCATTGGGAAATAAGGGCTAATAGTGATTTCACAAATAATGGAGCGGATGACATCAATATGAATAATCCCCATATACATCACGGATGAACTTTTAAACCCTCTACCAATATATGGTTTCAAGTGTTTCAATCAGCCCACGCGTGGAGCTTATTCTAAGGAATTCCTTTTAATCACAAGAGTTACCATACATTACATAGAGGGTAGATTGATACATTGTTCCAAAGGAGATCTTAGTGAGGAATACAAATTGTTACATGTTTTGATGTGTTGCTGCTAAAGTATTTCTTAAAGTCACAGGATGTTCAGGTTTTCTCATAATTTTTATATGTGATTAAGGTCATTTTTAATAAAATATATTAATACTTTTAGTGACAGCGCTTCTCTCTGTGGTTTTTAGGACAAACAAAGAGTCCGATTTCCTATGACGAGCAATCCTCTTCACATAGATCCTCAAAGCCCTCCCAATGTCCAAGGGTTTTGACGAAATTGAGGAGTCGGTAGCCAATGGCACCACAATAGGTTGGTTGATATGAAATGCCGACACAACCTTTGGAAGAAACTGGTGACATGTCCGGAGCTCAGCTCTATCTTCGTGGAAAATCAAGTAAGGGCTTTTACAAGACAAAGCCCCCAATTCTAACACACGTCTAGCAGAAGCTAGGGCCAACAACGTGACAGCCTTCCATGTAAGAAAATTTGACCTCAACCTCCTGTAGAGGCTCAAACCAGTCCGACTGGAGGAACTGCAACACCACGTTAAGGTCCCAAGGCGCCAAAGGGTGGTTGAATGTGCAGAACTCCCTTCAAAAAGGTCTGAACCTCAGGGAGGGCAGCCAATTGTTTCTGGAATAAAATGGATAGGGCCGAAATCTGGACAGATCCCTTCACAGATCCCAACCTCAGGCCCATATCCACAACTGCTTGCAGGAAGAGGAGAAAACATCCCAGTTGAAACTTCACTGCAGGAAACTTCTTGGACTCACACCAAGAAACATATTTCTTCCAAATACGATGGTAATGTTTAGACATTACCCCTTTCCTAGCCTGTATCAGGGTAGAAATGAGCTTCTTCGGAATGCCCTTCCAAGCTAGTATCAGGCGTTCAACCTCCATGCCGTCAAACGTAGCTGCGGAAAAATCTTGATAGGCGAATGGCCCCTGCTGCAGCAGGTCCTCCTGAAGAGGAAGAGACCACAGCTCTTCCTGCAAGAGATTCAGAAGGTCCGCGTACCAAGCCCGCCTTGGCCATTCTGGAGCAATGAGGATCGCTTGAACTCTTGTTCTCCTTACGACTTTTAGAATTCTTGGAATGAGTGGGAGTGATGGAAACACGTACTCCGACTGGAACACCCACAGAGACACCAGGGCGTCCACTGCCACTGCTTGTGGGTCCCTCGACCTGGAACAATAGCGTTGAGATGAGAGGCCATCATGTCTATTTGGAGAAATCCCCAAAGGTCTGTTATTTCCTTGAACACCTCCGGATGGAGACCCCACTCCCCCGGATAGAGATCGTGTCTGCTGAGGAAGTCTGCTTCCCAGTTGTTCACTCCCGGAATGAAGATTGCAGAGAGCACCAACGCGTGTTTTTCTGCCCAGAGGATGATTCTTGTCACCTCTGACATTGCAGCTCTGCTTTTCGGTCCACCCTGTCGGTTTATGTAAGCCACCGTCGTTACATTGTCCGTCTATACTTGAATGGCCCGATTTCTTAGAAGATGGGCCGCCTGAAGAAGACCGTTGTAGACGGCTCTTAGTTCCGGGATGTTGATCGGCAGGCCGGCTTCCAGACTTGACCACCTTCCTTGGAAGGTTTCCCCTTTAGTGACTGTGTCCCAGCCGCAGAGGCTCGCATCTGTGGTTAGAAGGATTCAGTCCTGAATCCCGAACCTGCGGCCCTCCAGAAGGTGAGGCAATTGGAGCCACCAGAGGAATGAAATCCTGGCCTGTGGCGACAGACAAATTCTCTGGTGCATGTGTAGATGAGATCATGACCACTTGCCCAGGAGATCCAGTTGGAAGGCCCGAGCATGTAACCTCCTGTACTGGAGAGCCTCGCAAGTGGCCACCATCTTCCCCAAAAGGCGAATGCATTGATGAACAGACACCCGGGCTGGCTTCAAAACATCCTGGACCATTGTTTGTATCACCAACACCTTTCCCTGCGGAAGAAACACTCTCTGCAGTTCCGTGTCAAGGATCATCCCCAGAAAAGACAACCTCCGGGTTGGTTCCAAATGAGATTTTGGAAGGCTCAGAATCTGAGTAGGCGGGTCGTGAGTACAATAGACTGCAACAGCTCCTCTTTGGACGATGCTTTTATCAGTAGATCGTCTAGATACGGAATGATGTTCACCCCCTGTTTTCAGAGTAGAACCATCATCTCCACCATCTCCTTGGTGAACACTCTTGGTGCTGCAGAGAGGCCGAATGGCAGGGCCTGGAACTGGAAATGACAGTCCAGCATTGCAAAATGGAGATAAGCCTGATGCAGTAGCCAAATCGGAATGTGGAGGTACGCATCCTTGATATCCAGGGATACCAGGAATTCCCACTCTTCCAGACCTGATATCAACGCCCTGGGAGACTCCATTTTGAATTTGAACTCCTTCAGAAAAGGGTTCAGTGATTTTAGGTTCAAAATGGTCCTGACCAGTTTTAGTACCACGAAAAGGTTTGAATAGTAACCCATGGCTTGCGAATGAGGAGGCACTGGCACAATGACCTGTGCCTCCACCAACTTCTGAACCGCTGCTTGTAGGACAGTCCTGTCTGCTAGCAGAGCTGGCAAGCCTGATTTGAAAAATCGGTGAGGAGGGAGATTTTGTTTCCCTGGGACACAATATATATCACCCAGGGATCCAGGCCGGACGATACCCAGACATGACTGAACTGTCTGAGCCTGGCTCCCACTGGCCCCACTTCCAGGCCACGCGGTCCACCGTCATGCGAAGGACTTCGGCGTACTGGAAGCAGGCTGTTTCCTGGGAACCTGCCACAGCAGGTTTCTTGGATTTAGCTTGACCTCCCCTAAAGAAGGTATTGGATGGCTTGGCCTTTCTAGGCTTGTTAGGCCGAAAAGACTGCGATGCTGATGAAGAGAAGGATTTCTTCGGAGCAGGTGCAGCTGAGGGAAGGAACAGAGTCTTACCCACCATAGCCATGTATATCCACGCATCCAAAGCTTCCCCAAAGAGAGCCTAGGGTAGATACTCCACACTTTTCCCAGATTCCGCGTTGGCCGACCACTGGCGCAGCCACAGTCCCCGACAAGCTGAAACAGACATGGAAGAGATCCCGGCAGCCATGGAACCCAGGTCTTTAATGGATTCTACCATAACACCTGCTAAATCGTGAATGTTACGCAAAAACAATTCAACATTACCCTTATCCATTGTATCCAAATCCTCAAGTAAGGTGCCAGACCATTTTACTATAGCTTTTGCAATCCATGCACTAGCAATAATGGGACGTAGTACATTGATTTAAGTGTATTATCAATCTTTCAATCAGCCGGCTCCTTTAAGGCGGTAGATCCCGGAACAGGCAAAAGCACATTTTTTGAGAGTCTGGAATCAGATGCGTCAATTGCTGGACTTTCCCATATTTTCCTCTCCTCCTCAGGGAAAAGAAACGCCACCTGGACCCTTTTAGGTATCTGGAATTTTTAATCAGGGTTTTCCCATGCTTTCTCAAATATAGCATTCAATTCCTTTGACGCAGGGAAGATTAGCGAGGCTTTATTTTCAGTGAAAAAAGTCTCCTCAACCTGCTCAGGTGTGGTATCATTATTATTCCTCACATCCCTAATAGCCTCTATCATCAATTGCACCCCCTTTGCAAGAGAGGCAGACCCCCGCAACACATCTCCATTACCGTCTGTGGTATCAGAATCTGTATCCGTGTCATCTTGCATGACATGAACAAGCGCACGTTTGTAGGGGTATATAGCGGAGCATCCTGAGGTACCAGAATCGGGCCATACTACTACAGAGTTTTGTAATACCTGGGTTGCGGATTCATTACTTGCAACCCTATCCGAAATCTGATAGATCCAAGATTTGATAGAAGAAAACCACTCAGGTTCCCTTGCTGGAATCTGTGCTAAACCAGTGCTATCCTGATTACATAGAATGGGATCATCCTGGGAGGACATATCCTCCGCAGCATATGACACCGTGTCCATGGACATAGCTAAAAGGAGACCACAAAACACTCCACACACACACACACACACACACACACACACACACACACAGGGGAGGGCAGACGGAGTTTCCCCCAAGAATGTCAAGAGAGACACAGAGATTGGAGCCAACCCACACACAGCGCTTTTAACCAAAGGGAGACCCCTTGTCAGCACCGACTGTGTACTTTTGATAGGTTACACAGTCGTATTGCAGCCTCCACCCCTTCTACAACCCCCTGGTACCGTGAGAGATAGCTGGAGTTGCTGTGGAGGGACCTTCTTTCTCCTGATCAGCGCTGTGCAGGCAGGAAAATGGCGCTGAACGCTGCTGGGTCCGCTCTGAGAAGCTCCGCCCCCAAAATGGTGCTGTCTTCTTGCTCTTCATCTGATTATACTGGCCTGAGGATTGATCCTGGGACCTCGACAGGCTTTGTGACCAGTGTAGGGTGTAAGCGCTGGCCCAGGGCATCCCTCACCGCGCCGCACTATGTACCGCTGAGCCATCCTGGAGAGCAGTTAATACTTCCTACCCTGCTGCCGCCATCTTCATACCGGCCCCCCGCTTGCTAAGGGGGTCGGTGTCTTACCATGATCTTCAGCTCTGTAAGGGGGTGGCGGCATGCTGCTGGGGTAAGCGATCCCCTGTGGTGATGAACGATCTATCCCCTCAGGAGCTCAGTGTCCTGTCAGCGGAGTAAGTGGCTCAGACCCCGCAGGGTGGACACTACTCCCCCCCTTAGTCCCACGCTGCAGGGAGGCTGTTGCCAACAGCCTCCCTGTAAAATAAAAACCTCTAAAATAATATATTACTAGAAAAGCTCTGGAGAGCTCCCATAGCTGTGACCGGCTCCTCTGGCACATTTTCTAAACTGCGTCTGGTAGGCGGGGCATAGAGGGAGGAGCCAGCCCACACTCTCAAACTCTTAAAGTACCAATGGCTCCTGGTGGACCCGTCTATACCCCATGGTACTAATGTGGACCCCAGCATGCTGTAGGACGTAAGAGAAATGTGTGATAAAGCTAAATATTTACCTTTTAACATAAGCTATTTACTAATACCGTGTAACCGTAATGGCCGCTAAACCAAGTGCACGTGCTACGCACTTTGTACGCTATTTGTGTACAAAGACCTCGCACATGGTACGCAAGTTACGTACACATGCTGCGCTGGGTGTACGGAATACACACAGCGAGCGTACACACAGACAATAACCTTTTTAAACCTTAAACACAGAATATGCTTACACTGTAAACCTTAATACCGTGATACTGTAATGGTGTAACACTAAACCTTGTGATTAAGCAAGCTATTTGAGCGATTGAGATGCTCAGAAACCCTTAGCAATAAATGGTGAAACACACAAACCCTTGTTAAGGTTCCAACACCTTTCTAGATGATTTTAGTAAGTAAAAGGGAAAAGAAAACAGTTTACAGCTTATGCACTACAGTCCTAACATTAATAACTAAACAGAATAACTAAACGGAAATATACACAATAGCGAACGATCGCAAACACAAATACATAGAATAAACACAAAGAGAATAAAATGGCAAACACTTAAAGGATAACAAGATAAGAACAAATTGCATACACACAGAGTAACGAAATGGCCACAGAGAAACTTACACACGTGGGAATGATTCGCAGGCGCTCCTGGACCAGGGCTCCAGCCTTCAGTGTGAAAACCTTGCAGAGTCTTGTGTGACCAAGCCTATTGCAAGCTATATTTATTCACTAGCTCAAGACATACTACAATAGACACTGTGTGCTCTTTTTCCATTGGTTAGGGGGGTGGGACATGTCCTGCACCAGGGGCCATTGGTTAGTTCAAGAAGTGGGTGATGACTAGGACTTGTTCGTATTCCAAATTCCTGTCTGCCTGGTTGTATTGTGGAAAGCTATTGTTTTGGATCTTTCCAAACAAACTCTGTCTCTGGGCTTTGTGTACCCCACTGTCCCCTCCTTCAGTTGAGACAATGACATCTCAGCACTCATTCTTCTGGAGAGAAACCTGGCCCTATTCATAAACAAAGGTGTAAGCCCTCTTCATAGAATCTCAAAGCTTAGTGTAAATAAGGCCATTGTGTCTTAGTCTGCGGGAAATTCATGTCTGCATTCCATTAACTTACCCTGCACTTATGTGTAATTTATAGATAAAATACAATTTATCTATTTTCTACTTCTAGCAATAACTATGCGCAGGAATATGCAAATCTTTCCTAACTATCATAGGAATATTACCCTTAAAATACTCTACAGCTGGATACTAAACACTACCTTCCAACCTTTGTCTGAGCCTTCCTAGTATGTAATGAGGAATCTCTCTGTCCACGAATCGTTTAAACTTAACATACTTGCTGACATTGTTAAGGGGAATATTAACTATAATATACGCTATTTGGGTTAAATATGTTACGATCGAGTCACACACTACAAGCTCACAAACTCCGCCGTATTTACACATCCCATGCACACACATTAGGGGTTAATACAAGGCATATGAATCATGATATTTTTCGACTTTGACATGTGGTTTAAATAAATACCCTTCCATACGGACAACTCTTTTATGTCTATCAGCATATTGAAATTGCTTTTCTCCTATATGAATTTTAAGGTGTTTATGAAGACCTGATTTTTGTGCAAAATATTTCCCCCACTCAGAACATGGAAATGGTTTCTCACCTGTGTTACGTCTCTGATGTATAACAAGATGTTATATCTGTGTAAAACATTTCCCACACTGAAAACATGAAACTGGTATCTCACCTGTGTGAAGTCTATTATGTACAATTAGATGTGATTTAAATGCAAAACATTTCCCACATTTAGAACATTGAAATGGTTTCTCACCTGTGTGAGTTCTGAGTTCTGGGGGGTAATTCCAAGTTGATCGCAGCAGGAAATTTTTTAACATTTGGGCAAAACCATGTGCACTGCAGCGGGGCAGATATAACATTTGCAGAGCGTTAGATTTGGGTGGGTTATTTTGTTTCTGTGCAGGCTAAATACTGGCTGATTTACTTTTACACTGAAATTTAGATTGCAGATTTAACGCACCACACCCAAATCTCTCTCTCTCTGCACGTTATATCTGCCTCCCCTGCAGTGCACATGGGCCCTCATTCCGAGTTGTTCGCTCGCAAGCAAGCTGCTTTTAGCAGCTTTGCACACGCTAAGTCGCCGCCTACTGGGAGTGAATCTTAGCTTCTTAAAATTGCGACCGACGGATTCGCATTATTGCGATTAGACCTCTCTTAGCAGTTTCTGAGTAGCTCCAGACTTACTCGGCATCTGCGATCAGTTCAGTGCTTGTCGTTCCTGGTTTGACGTCACAAACGCACCCAGCGTTCGCCCAGACACTCCCCCGTTTCTCCAGCCACTGCCGCGTTTTTCCCAGAAACGGTAGCGTTTTTTCACACACACCCATAAAACGGCCAGTTTTCGCCCAGAAACACCCACTTCCTATCAATCACATTACGATCACCAGAACGATGAAAAAGCCGTGAGTAAAATACCTAACTGCATAGCAAATTTACTTGGCGCAGTCGCAGTGCGGACATTGCGCATGCGCAATAAGCGGAAAAATACAGAGCGAACAACTCGGAATGACCACCATGGTTTTGCCCAACTGCTAAAAAATTTCCTGCTGCGATCAACTTGGAATTACCCCCTCTGTGTGAAACGTTTTCCACACTCAGAACATTGAAATGGTTTCTCACCTGTGTGACTTGTCTTATGTGTAACAAGAACCGATTGCTGTGCAAAACATTTCCCACACTCAGAACACTGAAATGGTTTCTCACCCGTGTGACTTTCTCTGATGTATAACAATATGTTCTTTATTTGGAAATCATTTCCCACACTGGGCACATAAAAATGGTTTCTCCCCTGTGTGACTTCTCTGATGTATAACAAGATGTGATTTCTGTGCAAAACATTTCCCACACTCAGAACATGAAACTGGTCTCACCTGTGTGAAGTCTATTATGTACAATGAGATGTGATTTAAATGTAAAACATTTCCCACACTCAGAACATGGAAATGGTTTCTACATGTGTGACTTCTCTCATGTCTAACAAGAACTGATTTCCATGCAAAACATTTACCACACTTAGAACATGCAAATGGTTTCCCACCTGTGTGTCTTCTCTCATGTGTAACAAGACCTGATTTATGTGCAACATTTTTACCACACTCCGAACATGGAAACTGTTTCTCACCCGTGTGACTTCTCTTATGTTTAGCAAGATGTTCTTTCTTTGGAAAACATTTACCACACTCAGCACATAAAATGGTAGTCTATTATGTGTAATGAGTTGTGATTTATACGTAAAACATTTTCAACACTCAGAGCATGAGAATGGCTTCTCATCTGTGTGAAGTCTATTATGTATAACAAGATGTGCTTTCTGTGTAAAACATTTCCCACACTCAGAACATGGAAATGGATTCTCACTTGCCTTACTTGGCTGATTGGTAATAAGTTTTCTCTAATGCCCTAGTGGATGCTGGGGACTCCGTAAGGACCATGGGGAATAGACGGGCTCCGCAGGAGACATGGGCACTTTAAGAAGGAATTTAGATTCTGTTGTGCTCTGGCTCCTCCCTCTATGTCCCTCCTCCAGACCTCAGTTTGAATCTGTGCCCGGACGAGCTGGGTGCTTTTCAGTGAGCTCTCCTGAGCTTGCTGTAAGAAAGTATTTTGTTAGTTTTTTTATTTTCAGGGAGCTCTGCTGGCAACAGACTCCCTGCATCGTGGGACAGAGGGGAGAGAAGCAGCCCTACTCTCTGAAGATAGGTCCTGCTTCTTAGGCTACTGGACACCATTAGCTCCAGAGGGATCGTACACAGGATCTCACCCTCGTCTTCCGTTCCCAGAGCCGCGCCGCCGTCCCCCTCGCAGAGCCGGAAGACAAAAGCCGGGTGAGCATAAGAAGCAAGAAGACTTCGAAATCGGCGGCAGAAGACTCCAGTCTTCACTGAGGTAGCGCACAGCACTGCAGCTGTGCGCCATTGCTCCCACACACACCTCACATACTCCGGTCACTGTAAGGGTGCAGGGCGCAGGGGGGGGGCGCCCTGGGCAGCAATTGGAACCTCTTTGGCAAAAGTTTAGCATATATACAGTTGGGCACTGTATATATGTATGAGCCCCTGCCAAGAAAATGTATATTTAAGCGGGAAAGAAGCCCGCCATCGAGGGGGCGGGGCTTCTTCCTCAGCACTCACCAGCGCTATGTTTTTTCTCCACAGCACCGCTGAGAGGAAGCTCCCCAGCCTCTCCCCTGCAGATACACGGTTGAAGATGGTAAAAAGAGAGGGGGGGCACATAATTAGGCGCAAAAATCATTATAAACAGCAGCTACTGGGTTAACATTAAGTTACTGTGTTATTCCTGGGTTAATAGCGCTGGGGTGTGTGCTGGCATACTCTCTCTCTCTGTCTCTCCAAAGGGCCTTGTGGGGGAATTGTCTTCAGATGAGCTTTCCCTGAGTGTGTGGTGTGTCGGTACATGTGTGTCGACATGTCTGAGGTAAAAGGCTCCCCTAAGGAGGAGATGGAGCAAATATGTGTGTGAGAGGTGTCTCCATCGACAACGCCGACACCTGTTTGGATATGTGTAATTGAGTGCTAAGGTGAATTTATAGCACAAAAGATTAGAGAACAGACAGGGAATCTACCCATGTCTGTCCCTATGTCGCAGAGACCTTCAGAGTCTCTCAATGCTCACTATCCAAAATAATAGACACTGATATCGACACAGAGTCTGACTCCAGTGTCGACTACGATAATGCAAAGTTACAGCCAAAATGGCAGGAAAGTATTCAATATATGATTATTGTAATAAAAGATGATTTGCATATCACTGATGACTCATCTGTCCCTGACACAAGGGTACACATGTTTAAGGGGAAGAAAGCTGAGGTAAATTTCCCTCCTCTCATGATGAAAAAGAGTGGGAATCTCCAGACAAGAGACTGCAGTTTCCCACAAAGAATTCTCAGAGAATATCCTTCCCCTACTAGGGCCAGGATACGATGGGAATCTTCCCCTAGGGTGTCACGTTTGCCCAAAAGGTAGCCCTGACTTAACAGCTATCCTCAGGGATCCTGCGGATAGCGTACACATTCTGGTACACTACTAAGACCGGCGCTTGTGTCGGCATGTGTTTATAGCGCTGTAGCAGCGTGGACAGGTACCTTATCAGCAGACATTGAGACCCTAGTATGTATATATATATATGTATATATATATAGATATATATATATTAAAGATGCTGTCTTAAGATATATATATATATATATATATATATATAAAACATGCCCAAAGAGGCATTAGTCTACTGGGTTCTAGAGTCAACGCTATGTCGATTTCTTCTTGACGTGTCCTGTAGATATGAAATGGGCAGGTGATGCCGACTTAAAAGGGATATAGAAGTCTGAGGATTTTGTGGAGAAGGGATCTCGGACCTGGTCTCCACAGCTATGGCTGGTAATTCTGATCTTTTGCCTTATATTCCTGCACAGCCTAGGAAAGCACGACATTATCAAATGCAGACTTTCGATCACAAAGAAACAAGAAAGTCCGAGGTACGTCCTTTCTTGCCAGAGGCAGGGGCAGAGGAAAGAAGCTGCACAACACAGCTAGTTCCCAGGAACAGAAGTCCTCCCCGGCCTCTACAAAATCCACTGTATGTCGCTGGGGCTCCACAGGCGGAGCTAGGCCCGGTGAGGGCACGTCTTCGTAATTTAAGCCACATGTGGGTTCACTCCCTATTGGATCCCTGGGCAATAGATATTGTGTCTCAGGGATACTAGCTGGACTTTGAGGAGATGCCCCCTCACAGACGGCCCTGCCGGCTTCCCCCCACGAGAGGTAAATAGTGTTAACTGCAATTCACGAATTGTATCTTCAACAGGTGGTGGTCAAGGTTCCCCTCCTTCAACAAGGAGGGGGTTATTATTCGACCATGTTGTAGTCCTGAAACCGGACGGTTCGGTCAGACCCATATTGAATTTAAAATCCCTCAACATATACCTGAAAGGGTTCAAGTTCAATATGGAATCGCTAAGAGCGGTCATTGCAAGCCTGAAAAGGGGAGATTTTATGGTGTCTCTGGACATAAAGGAGGCATACCTTCATGTCCCCATTTATCCACCTCATCAGGCGTACCTCAGATTTGCGGTACAGGATTGTCATTACCAATTTCAGACGTTGCCGTTTGGTCTCTCCACGGCCCCGAGAATCTTCACCAAGGTAATGGCGGAAATGATGGTGCTCCTGCGGAAGCAAGGTGTCACAATTATCCCGTACTGGGATGATCTCCTCATAAAAGCGAGATCAAGAGAGCAGTTGCTGAACAGCGTATCACTTTCTCTGGAAGTGTAACGGCAACACGGCTGGATTCTAAATATTCCAAAGTCGCAGTTGGTTCCTACGGCTCATCTGCCTTTCCTAGGCATGTTTCTAGACACAGACCAGAAAAGGGTTTATCTCCCGATAGAGAGAGCTCAGGAGCTCATGACACTGGTCAGGAACCTGTTAAAACCAAAACAGGTGTCAGTGCATCACTGCACTCGAGTCCTGGGAAGGATGGTGGCATCATACGAGGCCATTCCCTTAGGCAGGTTCCATGTGAGGACCTTTCAATGGGACTTACTGGACAAGTGGTCCGGATCACATTTTCAGATGCATCGGTTAATCACCCTATCCCCCGGGGCCAGGGTGTCTCTCCTGTGGTGGCTGCAGAGTGCTCGCCTTCTCGAGGGCCGCAGATTCGGCAATCAGGACTGGATCTTGGTGACCACGGATGCAAGTCTCCGAGGGTGGGGAGCAGTCACACAGGGAAAAAAGTTCCAAGGTCTGTGGGCAAGTCAGGAGACTTGCCTTCACATCAACTTCCTGGAACTAAGGGCCGTATACAACGCCCTACGTCAAGCGGAGACCCTGCTTCGCGACCAACCGGTTCTGATTCAGTCAGTAGCAACCAGAATTCTTTGCTGGGCGGAGAATCACGTAAGCGCACTGTCAGCAGTGTTCATCCCGGGAGTGGACAACTGGGAAGCAGACTACCTCAGCAGACATGACCTCCACCCGGGAGAGTGGGGACTTCATCAAGAAGTCTTCACGCAGATTGCAGGTCGTGGGAACTGCCACAGGTGGACATGATGGCATCCCGCCTCAACAAAAAGCTACAGAGGTATTGCGCCAGGTCATGAGACCCTCATGCGATAGCAGTGGACGCACTGGTGACACCGTGGGTGTTCCAGTCGGTGTATGTATTTCCTCCTCTTCCTCTCATACCCAAGGTGTTGAGGATAATAAGAAAAAGAGGAGTGAGAACAATCCTCATTGTTCCAGATTGGCCACGAAGGACCTAGTATCCAGATCTGCAAGAAATGCTCACAGAGGACCCGTGGCCTCTTCCTCTAAGACAGGACCTGTTGCAACAGGGGCCTTGTCTGTTCCAAGGCTTACCGCGGCTTCGTTTGATGGCATGCTCAATCGGTGCTGCAGAGTCATCCGCACTCTCCCACCCATTTGGGAGCTTTGATATAATCCCCATGGTCCTTACGGAGTCCCCAGCATCCACTAGGACGTTAGAGAAAATAAGATTTTACTTACCAGTAAATCTATTTCTCGTAGTCCGTAGTGGATGCTGGGCGCCCGTCCCAAGTGCTGACTTTTTCTGCAATACTTGTATATAGTTATTGACGCAATAAGGGCTATGTTATTGTTGCATCGGGGTTGACCTGATGCTCTGTGTTGTTGTTCATACTGTTAACTGGGGAAGTTTATCACAAGTTATACGGTGTGATTGGTGTGGCTGGTATGAGTCTTGCCCTGGATTTCCAAAATCCTTTCCTTGTACTGTCAGCTCTTCCGGGCACAGTTTCTCTAACTGAGGTCTGGAGGAGGGACATAGAGGGAGGAGCCAGAGCACACCAGATTCGAAATTCTTTCTTAAAGAGCCCGTCTATTCCCCATGGTCCTTACGGAGTCCCCAGCATCCACTACAGACTACGAGAAATAGATTTACGGGTAAGTAAAATCTTATTTTGTGATCTGTGTAAAATATGTCTGATCTATAGAACAGGAAAATATCTTCTCTACTTTAAGAACTGTAATACATGTGACACTATTAGGGGAACAGTCCTCATGATAAGTGGGAACAAGTGACGTGTGCTAAGTAGTACTGAATTTGTCATTGGAGTAACACAGAGTTGTGTGATGTCATCTGTAATTTCACAATCTGGCAATAACCAGAGGCGTTCTTCTGAGGTATTCATCTTGCAGTGTCCATCTGCAAACAGGGCCGGATTAACAATGGGGCGGATGGAGCTGCAGCTCCAGGCCCTCTATTAAAAATAGGCCCATTGTCATCTGCTATGCTGCTGCTGTAGACAGGAAAAAGTTGTTTCCTGCTACAGCAGCCGGCCAGTGGCTGCCCAAGCGCCAGCCTCCCAGCCGCGACCACCCTCCCAGCTGTGACACCGTCAGATCAAATGCCGCCGCGGCAGCATAGATGCTTGCTCATGTGAGTGCAATGGAAGGCTTCAGTAGCCCTCCTCACACACCGCATTATGCAGAGTGACTCTGTGCCGAGTCGCGGCTTGTGATGCTCCGGACACCAACGCACCCTAAACGTAGAGCAGGCATCGCGTCCCCACAGAAGTCAGCCAGTCACAGGCAGCTCCGTGAAGGCAGCCCTGCAGGGTAACTGATCCTCCTGAGGTGAGTGAGGTGTCAGTCCTGCTGGCTGCCTGGCTACTACTAAATGGCGATATAACTGATATGCATGAAATGCACTGCAGGCTGAGGCAGGCTGACACACACACTATATATATATATATATATATATATATATATATAATGTGTGTATTATATATATATATATATATATATATATATAATGTGTGTATATATATATATATATTTATATATAATGTGTGTATATATATATATATATATATATATATATACATATGTGTGTGTATATATATATATAATGTGTGTGTGTGTATATATATATGAAGAAGAAGTCCACACCTTGAAGGACGAAACGCGTTGGAACTGTTTGCTGCTGAAACTCCCCTTGATGGACAGATAAGCGTTTGAACTTTTTTATCCTGTACGCATAAACTTTGGCTATCTTATGTTCCCGGGACAGTTTGTTGCTGACTCCCCTATCCCCTTAATGGACAGATAAGCTCTTATAATTTTAAATCTTGTACGTGTGTTGTCTAGCCGTTTTTGTATTTAATTGTTCATTAAATCTGTATTTTATGTTGTGAAGCTACAGATTATATTTATTTGGGAATAAGCTAGTTCCCTAAATCCGTGCCTTATACTGCAAAAAGGCATTGCTTTTATTTATGAACGATACACACCATGTCTGCTGTTTCTTCTTTTTACATGTTAATCCTAAAATGATGAACATCGGTTGGAAGTCCTTGTCCACCAGATAAGTGTCCAAGGCCATACTAATTTTTTAACCCACCTGAGCATTTCCTTTGTAATTATCACCACACTCATTAGCGCTTGTTTTCTTCACTACCTGTTTTTATTTACGTGTACACCATACACTAATCTTGTTTACGAGCTGCTACTCTTAAAAGAGTTAAACGAGTGTTTTTACATTACTGTTTTTTATTACTGTCTTATATTACGGTTTCCACCGCACGTCTGTACTATAGCGCCTAGGTCTCTATTTCTTTATATATATATATATATATATATATATATATATAGATAATGTGTATATATATATATATATATATGTGTAGGGAAAGTCGCACTCACGTTAAACATAGAAGCAGCAGCTGGGGTGTCATCCACGAAAGCCCTCCAGGGGATCCACTTATAGAGAAGAAAAATGGAGCACTCACCAGTCTTTTCTTAATAAAGCATCAGCAGAAGTTTATTGCCCAGACAGCATAGCATGACTGTATATCACAGTCCCATGTAGTTTTCCAAAGGTAAGCTCAAACGTTTTCGGTCATATCAGACCGTCATCAGGAGATATAGACATCATTCAAAAGCTGTCATATCATCATGGAGAAATACCATCAGCCTATCTGACCCTGCCTCACCGGCCCCTTATCTACCCACCATTTGATTAATGGCGCCAAAATGACGTCATAGTGTGGGCGGAGTTAGCCCGTTTTATTCAAAGTGCTCCAAAACACATCACTTTATAATACAAATCCCGCAGCAATGCCACCAATAATGCTCATACCTAGATCAGTGTAACCAACCTCCATATCCAGTATAGTACTCGCTTTTTGCCCCCAAATCCACACAGTGATCAGCGCTGTATATTCCGGCGGTTGCCAAGCAACCGCATTCAGGACCGCCTACTGTCTTTGTTGTCCAATTGTTGTTAGAGCACACGCCAGCGGAAGTGACGTATCGGGGCGGTTGCCAAGCAACAACCCGGATACTTCCTACTGAGCGTGTTACGTATTCTAAAGTGACGTATACAAGGGGGTTGCTAGGAAACGCTTGGACGCTTCCCTTGATCAAATCTCCGTGAGGGGAAATGACATCAGACAAATGGTTGCCATGCAACCGTCGCTGGGAATCCCCAAATACATTTACAATATAGCACCCACTTCATTATATCAATTCAACAGAATATAGGTTATTTATGGACAGGGCACATGCATTATTTTATAACTTAGGGGCCAATCATAGTAGGAATTAATCAAATATATAGGGGGTAAGGCAGCACAGTGTAATCGTAGCGAGCCACAAATGCAAGCCTGGGATGTTGTAAATTGATAATAACACACTTTCAAGAGATAATCTGTAGGTAGTAGGAGCCGGTGAGGTACGGATGACAATATTTCACATGACAAAATACATAAACTGCATACATATATAAAAATACACACAAGAAATTTTTTTAATAGTAACAAAAATATACCTAGATTACTATAACAAAAGCGCATTGGTCCCAAAGGGCCATACATCCCTTATCTAAGGAAAATACCCAGAGGGTTATTCTCATTAAGCCCATTGGGGGCCAGTGTTCCCAATTTAAAAATCCATCTTGCCTCTAATTTCCTCAAGATGAGTGTACGGTCTCCACCTCTCTCAGGTTCCGGAACCCAATCTATGATTCGGCATCTAAGTGCTGATACCTGATGTCCCATTTTGAGAAAGTGTTGTGCGACTGGTTTATCAGATTTCCCAGAGGTGATCGCTTGATTAATCGAACTCCTGTGATTTGCCATGCGTTCTCTAAATGTGCACGTCGTCATTCCAACATATGCTAGACCGCAAGGGCATAATAGCATATAGACCACATAACTCAGCCTACAATGAAGCTTGTATCGAATCTTGATCAGACCACCATTATGTCGGTGTGGGAAAGAGGTGCCCGGCAGCAGCGAGCGGCACGTAGTGCACCCCACACATCTGAAGCATCCCGGTTTCTTGGTGTTTAGCCACGTGACGTTTTCCTTCGTCACAAGAGATCGAGCAGGTTGCATCAGAATCTGTTTCAGATTTCTACCACGCCTATAGGCCATCATAGGCGGATTATCAAGGGTGCCTTGAAATTTTGGATCAGACTTGAGTAGCGGCCAATGTTTTTTGATGGTTTTAGAGATAACAGGAGACATGTCATCATATTGTGTCACGAATATCATACGATTCTGTTTGCAATCACGTTTCTGGTGAAGTCTCAACCTAGCTTTGGTGAGACAGTTCTCAACAACACTTCTCGTATATCCCCTCTCGAGGAACCGTTCCTTCATTTGTACAATTTGGGCTTCCGCTGTATCAGAGTTTGTATTGTTGCGGAGAACCCTCATGAACTGGGACACAGGAAGACTTGCCTTGAGGGTAGGTGGATGCTTGCTGGTCGCATGCAGGAAGGTATTTCTATCCGTTTCCTTTCTGTATAGTGTGGACCCCAGCTTTGTTCCATTCCGAAAAACAGTTACGTCCAAAAAATTTATAGAGTCACACTCACATGCTCCAGTAAAGCGGACTGTCGAGTCCAAGGCATTAAGTTCATTCAACATTGAATGAAATTCCTCCTTGGTGCCACTCCACAGTAAAAAAATGTCATCTATAAATCTCCTGTAATAAGTGATCTTATTCCCAAATCTAGGATAAATATTTGTAGATTCATAGTCATGCATGAAGATACCCGCGTACATTGGGGCCACATTAGACCCCATAGTGGTCCCTGAGCACTGGAGGTAATAATCACCTTGATATGTGAAATGATTGTGGACCAGTATTAGTTCAAGTAACTCAAGGATAAATTTGCATGGGAGATGCATGTTACCATGTGTTATCATCAATTTCCTAACTGCCTCAATCCCTTCGGCATGGGGGATGATAGTATACAGAGATGATACATCTAGGGTTGCGAACAATATATTTTCACCAAGGTCCCCAAACGCCAGGATATTTTCCAAGAAGTCACTTGTATCACGAAGATAACTAGGTATAAAGGGGATGAGTTCCTGTAGGAAACTGTCCACAAACATGGCAAGCGGCTGCAATAGGGAACCCCTGGCAGAGATGATGGGTCTGCCAGGGGGGTCCACCAGAGACTTGTGGACCTTAGGCAGAGTATATATTAATGGACATATCGGAAAGTCCACTTTCAAATATAAAGCAATCTGTTCGGTAAGCCAGCCATTGTGTGTAGCCATATCAATCACCCTATCAACCTGTCTTTTTATTCCCGGCATGGGATTCATAGTACACTTGGTGTAAGTTGTCACATCCGCCAATTGGCGCCTAATTTCCCTGTCATAGTCTACTGTATTTTGTAATACAATAGCCTCGCCTTTATCTGCGGGGCGAATAACGATGGTGTCATTGTCTCTAAGGGATTTAAGGGCCTGTCTTTGATGGTAATTTAAATTGTCAAAGACCCTCCTATCATTAGGAATCCTACAGTCATGTTCTGTCATCCTTAAGAACGTACGTATACTGGCATTAGTGGTCTGAGGGTCGAATAGGCTGGGTTTCAAAAACTGAGTACCAGCCTGTTCAAATCTCCCAGTCTCATCCTTATCCATAAAAAATTCACGTAACCTCAATTTTCTACCAAACTTAAAATGGTCAACAGCAAAATTGAATTCATCATGTCTAGAGGAGGGTACAAAGCTCAACCCCAACGCCAGGAGGGAGCTCTCAGCCCTAGATAGGACATGATCAGATAAATTAAATATACATCCTGTATCTACTTCCTCCGACCTCTTCCACCTGAATCCCCCCCTCCGCGGGTGTGGTCTACGTGATTTCCAGGGTTGCCTGCCCTTCTCCTTCTCTGGCCTAAAAAACCACTCGGCAGGAGTGGAGCACTAGGTTCAGAGTCCGAAGCAGACTGTGACGTGGAGGAATCAACTCCAGTTGTGGCCCTATATCTCTGTGGTCGATATGTTCTCTGTCTTCTGCTACTATTTGAGCTACCTGATAACCATCTATACACATTATGAGTTGCATAATCATTTGTTACAGTCTGCAACTTCTTTCGCTTAAAGGAGACCAACTCCTCTTTATAAGCATTAATCTGGGTCTGGATCTTTTCACACCAGTTCTCAGTTTTATCATTTTTTAGTGTCGTCAGGTGGGATTTCTCAAATTTCGTAATCTCATCACGTACCTTCACCAATTCGATGCCAACTTCCTCAATCACTAATAAAATCAGGTCCAAGGAACACTTATTGAGGACCCCGCACCACTTGCTGCAAAATACAGCATTGGTTCTACCAATAGTTGGAGTATTAGTGATGCGGAATCCTCTAGGTATCCTCTTGGACCTGTGGTACTCTGACAAGAACTGACCATGGAGTGTCAACTCAGTTTCTCTTCTTCTAAGTCGTGTAATCTTATAAACCAAATCTGTTGGTTTCTCATCAGGAAGCCTAGTAAATTCAAAGTGATCAAAGTATACTTTTTCGGCATCGTCATCAGTGAGTGATACCAGCTGGTTTTCAGCAGCTGACAAGAGATCCTCATCAAACAAGATACATTCAGACTGAGACATATTGTCGACTACAGTACTAAATATACCACATTAATGAGAGAGGGGGATTCAGGGTTCTCAAGGTTCTCAACACAGGTAGAAAATTTTCAAATGGGACCAGATAGTACAGGTATCCACATATATATACGGTATATATGAGTATTTTATCATAAAACATTCAATGAATTTGTGTTAAAGCATGCATAACCTAATAGCAGACATATATTACTGTGGAGCAGCACCTAAGGGGAACAAGGGACCAATGCGCTGAAAAAAATTCTTTTGTCATATAAAAGTCAACCTTAACGATCAAAAAAATGGCTTGATGAAAAAATCAATATATTAAAAGTTCAAAAAATCCACGGGTGTCAGACCAAAGAAATAGTTCCAAGAAGGATCCAATTTCCATAATATATGTAGGGAAAGTCGCACTCACGTTAAACATAGAAGCAGCAGCTGGGGTGTCATCCACGAAAGCCCTCCAGGGGATCCACTTATAGAGAAGAAAAATGGAGCACTCACCAGTCTTTTCTTAATAAAGCATCAGCAGAAGTTTATTGCCCACACAGCATAGCATGACTGTATATCACAGTCCCATGTAGTTTTCCAAAGGTAAGCTCAAACGTTTTCGGTCATATCAGACCGTCATCAGGAGATATAGACATCATTCAAAAGCTGTCATATCATCATGGAGAAATACCATCAGCCTATCTGACCCTGCCTCACCGGCCCCTTATCTACCCACCATTTGATTAATGGCGCCAAAATGACGTCATAGTGTGGGCGGAGTTAGCCCGTTTTATTCAAAGTGCTCCAAAACACATCACTTTATAATACAAATCCCGCAGCAATGCCACCAATAATGCTCATACCTAGATCAGTGTAACCAACCTCCATATCCAGTATAGTACTCGCTTTTTGCCCCCAAATCCACACAGTGATCAGCGCTGTATATTCCGGCGGTTGCCAAGCAACCGCATTCAGGACCGCCTACTGTCTTTGTTGTCCAATTGTTGTTAGAGCACACGCCAGCGGAAGTGACGTATCGGGGCGGTTGCCAAGCAACAACCCGGATACTTCCTACTGAGCGTGTTACGTATTCTAAAGTGACGTATACAAGGGGGTTGCTAGGAAACGCTTGGACGCTTTATTTATATATACTGTGCATGTATATATATATATATATATATATATATTGTGACAAGAACACTGGGATAGTGTTTGAGGGCAGGTATGTTTGTCCCAGGTTCTTGTCTTACATGTTTTAGAAAGTGTTAACTTCTAGGAAAAATGCTTTTGGTTTTGTCAGAACCTTTTCAGTTTGCTGTAAAAGCTGGGTATAGGCTCTAAGAGAGAGATAAGGAGAGTTCTAGACATTGGGCCCAGTTCGGGTCTTTGGCCTCACAGAGGGCTAATCAGGGTTTCAGCTGTGTAAGAGTGTTATAGGGCTGCTAGCCTGATTAGTATGGGGAGACTGCCTGGGAAGGCTGCAGGGTCTGTGTGAGAGGAACACGCTTTTTGACACAAGTAAGCTACACAGTATTTTACTGGAGAACTCTGTGTTTTTGTTTAGTGACAGTTAGGAATATCTTGTGTTTAGTTAGTGCCGGACAGGCAAGGTATTTTCTTTTGGTGTTTTGTTTTATTTTTCTGTTTCAATAAAACTGGCCGAGGTCAGTTGTACCAGAAACTGGACTTGTGTTGTTCCTCAGCTGCTGCGTGCTGCCATATTCCCCAGGAAGAGGCGCCTTGCACCCCTACAGTGTTACAACTTGGTGGAGAATGCGAGCATGCCGTTCTGCGCATAAGTGAAAGCAGCAGCTTTGTGAGGCCTGCAGAAAACGGTGGTTTATGCAGATACAGCCCAGTGTGAAGTTACTGAGACTCACCCCTGAGGGTTTGATATATGTCCTGGGTGAAAGCAGCTACAAAGCCGCCTGAAAAATCTGTCGACATGGAGGATCTGCTTAAAGCCTTGCTGAAAGCTACAGCGGCTCAGCAGGAGGCCAACAGACAGCAGCAGGTGGCAATGGAGGAAAATAGGAGACAACAGCAGGCAGCTGTTGACGAACGTTACAGGCAACAGCGTCAGGATAGAGAGGCCTTAACAGAAGTGATGCAGAGCCTTGCAGCCCGGATTGGAGATATGGCCGTCAGTGCTCCGACCAGCTCTAGTTCTATACGGGCCAGTCACTTCCTGCAGAAAATGACAGAGGCTGATGATGTGGAGGCCTACTTGACCACGTTTGAAAGGACTGCAGAGCGTGAGAACTGGCCAAAAGCACAGTGGGCCAGTCTGCTGGCACCTTTTCTGTCAGGTGAGCCCCAAAAAGCCTACTTTGATTTAAGCCCTGCTGAGGCTCGGGACTATGATAAACTAAAGACTGAGATCCTGACCCGCCTGGGAGTCACGCTGTTAGTACGAGCACAATGGGTGCACCGTTGGGTGTACGCCATGGAGAAGCCTCCGCGCTCCCAGATGCACGACCTTATTCAGCTAACAAAAAAATGGCTACAGCCAGAGACATTAACTGGTCCCCAGATGGTTGAAAGAGTCGTCATGGACCGCTACTTGAGATCTTTGCCCATGGTCCTGCGCAAGTGGGTGAGCCATGGAAACCCGGGTACTGCTGACCAATTAGTGGACATGGTAGAGCGGTATTTGGCAGCAGAGGAACTACTGATGACCACCCAGCAACCCATAGATCCTTGACAGCGCCCTTCAGTAAAGACTGGTAAGACTGTTCCGTGGGGAAAACGTTGCTGGGCGGTTAAGAGAACGCAAGGCTGGAGAGACTGTAAACACTGGCCCTGGAGACAGGCCAATGGGGCTAGAACGGTCTATGTTGCCCAAACGGGTTGATAATCGTGTGGTTAAATGTTTTAGATGTGGTATGCCAGGTCATGTTGTTGCCAATTGCCCAGTCATGCAAGAACCCATGCAATGTGATGCTGCCTTTGAATGTCGCAGAATGTCTTTCTTTGCTAGGTTAGCCTGTACTGTGGTACCTTCACCTGAGCTGGAAAAACAAATGTGTGATGTGTTCTTAGAGGGTAACCGGGTAGAGGCCTTGCTAGATTCAGGAAGTTTAGTTACCCTCGTGAAAGCTGGGTTAGTGAACCCCTTAAAGGTCCAGCAAATACCTATTGGGGTAACTTGCATACATGGGGATACCCAGTATTATGTCACTGCTGAAGTGAATATAGAAACTTGTTGTGGGTCAGCAATGGTTAAAGTAGGACTGGTCCCCACCTTGGTACATCAGGCCATAATAGGCAGGGATTTTCCTCATTTTTGGAAACTGTGGGAATCACGTTTATCAACAGATGTGAGAAGTGAAGAGCCAGTTGATAATGCCGGTGATTGTATGGATGTACGTGTGTCTTCGGAACTTACTGACCCTTTGCCTTTTGCCAGTTTGGCTGGGGAAGTGACAGATGGGGAGTCCAGTGAGGACCCTCTTGCTGGGAACAGAGACATAGTGGTTAGAAACGAAAGCGTGCCTGACCTGGAGGTAAAAAAGGATCTGTTTGCATCTGAACAGTTAAAGGATCCTACCCTGATAAAGGCTAGAGAGAATGTTAAGATTGTTAATGGGGAGCCTGTGGTACCAGGTGACAGGGTTACGTATCCCCATATGGCCATCTGTAATGAGCTCTTGTACCACATTGTCAAAAAGGGTGAGGATGTGGTAGAACAGCTGGTAGTACCCCAGCCTTATCAGAGAACGGTACTAGATTTAGCTCATAGTCACGTTACAGCAGGACATTTAGGGGCAGAAAAAACCATTGAAAGAGTTTTACAAAGGTTCTTTTGGCCAGGGATTTATAAAGAAGTGTCTGAATATTGTTCTTCCTGTCCTGAATGCCAGTATCATGCCCCTAGACCCCATTTCAGGAGCCCACTAGTTCCCATGCCTATTATAGAGGTCCCGTTTGACAGAATAGCCATGGATCTCGTGGGGCCCTTGTTAAAGTCCGCTCGGGGCCATCAGTATATCCTGGTAATAATGGACTATGCCACTCGATATCCTGAGGCTGTCCCTTTACGCACTATCACAACCAAGGCGATAGCTAGGGAGCTGGTGCAGGTTTTTAGTAGAGTGGGAATACCAAAAGAAATTTTGACTGACCAAGGTACTCCATTTATGTCAAAGGTCATGAAAGAATTGTGCAAATTATTTAAGGTCACTCACCTCAGGACGTCCATTTACCATCCCCAAACTGATGGGTTGGTGGAAAGGTTTAATAAAACATTAAAAAGTATGTTAAAAAATGTGGTTGATAAAGATGGGAAAAATTGGGATTGTTTGTTGCCCTACTTGTTAATGGCCGTCAGAGAAGTTCCTCAGTCCTCTACGGGGTTTTCTCCATTTGATTTGTTGTATGGTAGACACCCCAGAGGGCTGTTGGACGTTGCCAAAGAGACGTGGGAAGGACAGCCCACTCCTTATAGAAGCGTTATTGAACATGTATCACAAATGCAGGATAGGATTGCAGCCGTGGTACCTATTGTCAGAGAGCACATGGAACAGGCCCAAAGTGCTCAACAGAGGGTATACAACCGGAGTGCCAAGATACGGGAATTTGCTCCTGAAGATAGAGTTCTTGTTTTGGTACCCACTGTGGAAAGCAAGTTCCTAGCTAAATGGCAGGGTCCATTTGAGATTAGGGAAAAAGTGAATGAGGTTAATTACAAAGTATACCAGCCGGGAAAGAGAAAACCCGAACAAATTTATCATGTTAACTTAATCAAACCCTGGAAAGATAGGTTGTCTCTGTCAGCGGAGCCTTGCCCTTCGGTGTCTTCACCTCGGTTGCTCCCCGCAGTGAAGGTGTCAGAGACATTATCAACTGGTCAGAAAAATCAGGTTAAAGAATTCCTCATCCAAAATAGGGAAATATTTTCAGAGCTGCCTGGCCGAACGACCATAATAAAACATGACATTGTCACAGAACCAGGGGTCAGGGTCCATTTAAAGCCATATAGGATTCCGGAAGCTCAGCGAAAAGCTGTTTCTAAAGAAGTTAAAACCATGTTGGAACTTGGAGTCATAGAGGAATCTAACAGTGAGTGGTCCAGTCCCATAGTTCTCATCCCGAAGCCCAACGGTAGCATACGCTTCTGTAATGACTTTCGTAAGTTAAATGAGGTATCCAAGTTTGATGCATACCCCATGCCCCGTGTGGACGAGCTTATAGAAAGGCTGGGAACAGCTAGGTTTCTCACCACGTTGGACCTGACCAAAGGTTACTGGCAAATACCTTTATCTGATGGCGCAAAAGAAAAAACAGCCTTTTCGGTTCCGGAGGGGCTGTACCAGTACAAGATGTTACCCTTTGGGTTGCATGGGGCTCCAGCAACCTTTCAACGGGCAATGGATAAAATTTTGAGGCCCCATAGAAAATATGCAGCTGCCTATTTGGATGATGTAGTAATTCACAGTACAGACTGGGGGTCCCATTTGGTTAAAGTACAAGCAGTACTGGACTCAATCAGAGAGGCAGGGTTAACTGCTAACCCAAAGAAGTGCTGCCTCGCAATGGAGGAGGTCAAATACTTGGGCTTCACCATAGGCAGAGGTCTGATTAGGCCCCAATTGAATAAAATTGATGCTATTCAAAACTGGCCTCGTCCAGTGAATAAAAAACAGGTAAGGGCTTTTTTGGGAATAACTGGGTACTATAGACGGTTTATTCCCAATTTTGCGACTACGGCGGTGCCGTTGTCAGGCCTTACCAAAGGGAAGCAGTCAAATATGGTGAAATGGAACCCTGATGCAGAAAAAGCGTTCCAAGCGTTAAAAGTGGCTTTGTGTTCACAACCGGTATTGATAACACCAGATTTTTCAAAAGAATTTGTGGTACAGACAGATGCCTCAGAGGTAGGGATAGGGGCTGTGCTGTCCCAAACCAGAGATGGGGACGTACACCCTATCATTTATTTGAGTAGGAAACTCAATGAGCATGAAAAAAGGTATGCCATTGTGGAAAAGGAGGCTTTGGCCATTAAGTGGGCACTAGATACCTTGAGATATTACCTCTTGGGTAGACAATTCAGACTAGTGACAGACCGTGCCGCTTTAAAATGGATGTATGTAAATAGAGGCAAGAATGCTCGTGTAACTAGATGGTTTCTAGCGTTGCAGGACTTTAAGTTTACTGTCGAACATAGACCGGGAACACAATTGGCCAACGCAGATGCATTGTCTCGCATCTTCTGTTTGGGGGCTACAAGTGTTCCGGCCCCTAGGTCGAAACAGGGGAGGGGGATATGTGACAAGAACACTGGGATAGTGTTTGAGGGCAGGTATGTTTGTCCCAGGTTCTTGTCTTACATGTTTTAGAAAGTGTTAACTTCTAGGAAAAATGCTTTTGGTTTTGTCAGAACCTTTTCAGTTTGCTGTAAAAGCTGGGTATAGGCTCTAAGAGAGAGATAAGGAGAGTTCTAGACATTGGGCCCAGTTCGGGTCTTTGGCCTCACAGAGGGCTAATCAGGGTTTCAGCTGTGTAAGAGTGTTATAGGGCTGCTAGCCTGATTAGTATGGGGAGACTGCCTGGGAAGGCTGCAGGGTCTGTGTGAGAGGAACACGCTTTTTGACACAAGTAAGCTACACGGTATTTTACTGGAGAACTCTGTGTTTTTGTTTAGTGACAGTTAGGAATATCTTGTGTTTAGTTAGTGCCAGACAGGCAAGGTATTTTCTTTTGGCGTTTTGTTTTATTTTTCTGTTTCAATAAAACTGGCCGGGGTCAGTTGTACCAGAAACTGGACTTGTGTTGTTCCTCAGCTGCTGCGTGCTGCCATATTCCCCAGGAAGAGGCGCCTTGCACCCCTACAGTGTTACAACTTATATAGTGTGTGTGTGTATGTATGTGTATATATATATATATATATCCATCCCCTTGGAGAAGTATGTACCCAGTTGATACAGTACGTGTTGGATGCTCCATGGCCCACATGCCCCCCCAGACCACTACACTTTTACAGCTTTGGCTGGCTGCAGTGCATCACATGGATACAAGGGGTGCGCTTGGGGGCCTCACCTGCTCAGCAAATTAACCCCCCTGCACCATGCATTTTTTTCCTTTATTAACACTTTGAACCACTGGCAACGCTGTGGATTCCGGTTGTAGATTTGTTTTGGGGCGTTTGTGGTGACAACTCCATATGTGCAAGTGGAGGCACAGGGCCAGCGATGTTTGTTGATTAACCCATGCAACAGCACACAACACAGGGCCCGTTCCTCACTGTTGGCTCCTCCTCTTCACAGTGCAATGGAAGCAGGCTGATGCGGGTCCCACTCCTCCACAGCGTCTGCCACGCTCAGCTGTGACTGGGAGACTTGAGTAATGAGCAGCACTTTACATTGCTGCGACTCTCTGTCCCTGCCTCCACTCTCTATATGTGTCCCTGCTGTTTCTCTCTGTTTGTGTTGTTGTTCTCCATCTCTGTGTACCTGCTGCCACTCTCTCTCTGTCCCTGCTTTCTCTCTCTCTCTCTCTCTGTCCCTGCTGCCACTCTCTTTCTCTCTCTCTCTCTCTGTCCCCACTGCCAATCTCTCTAGCTATGTCCCTGCTGCCACTCTCTCTATGTCCCTGCTGCCTCTCTCTCTCTCTCTGTCACTGCAGCCACTCACTCTCTGTTCCTGCTGCCTCTCTCTCTGTCCCTGCTGCCACTCTATGTCCCTGATGCCACTCTCTCTCTCTCTCTGTGTGTGTCCCTGCTGCCACTCTTGCTCTCTCTATGTCCCTGCTGCCACTGTCTATGTCCCTGATGCCACTTTCTCTCTATGTCCCTGCTGCCACTCTCTCTATCTATGGGAGTAATTCAGACCTGATCATAGCAGCAAATTTGTTAGCAGTTGGGCAAAACCATGTGCACTGCAGTGGAGGCAGATATAACATGTGCAGAGAGAGTTAGATTTGGGTGTGGTGTGTTTAAACTGAAATCTAAATTGCAGTGTAAAAATAAAGCAGCCAGTATTTACCCTGCACAGAAACAAAATAACCCACCCAAATGTAACTCTCCCTGCAAATGTTGTATCTGCCCCCCCTGCAGTGCACATGGTTTTGCCCAACTGCTAACAAAGTTGCTGCTACAATCAGGTCTGATAGACCCCCTATGTCCCTGCTGCCACTCTCTCTATGTTCCTGCTGCCATTCTCTATGCGGGCCATTTATTAAACAGTATTTGTGGGTATTTTCAGGAGTTAGCTGCAGATACTTTGTATCCCTGCAATGTATGAAGAATGGACCGATACCTGCTGCTGTCCCTCCATTGCCACCCGCAGTCAAATCCCACGTAGGTTTCTATGGGGGATGCGATACTGCCCGATGTATCAATATAGGGAATGGGTGAGTGGCATGTTCACGGCATCTATTCACAATGTAGGGAAGCCACTACATTAGTCACACCCCACGGCATTCATCACAACTCCTGTGGCGGCACATAATAGGCCCATCATAAATTTCAGCTCCAGGCCTATGTGTACCTTAATCTGGCACTGTCTGCAAAGAATACAATAAATATGTGAAAATTAACATTTCCTTATAACAAGACACATTTTCATAGAGACTGAAAGGTCCCTAAATTACCATGAAAGGAGTTTCATGGCACAATATTTAACTCAGTGACATATTAAAATGTTGCTATAACTATAGCTGTTTACATGTTTATTTTTTAAATGTGCTGTATAATACAAAGTCATTGTCTACACATGACTATAAAGTTGAAAGTGTGTGAAAAGACAAAATACTGCCGTTGCCAGGCTAGCACAAAAATGTGCAGTATTGTAAGAAAATCTGTAGTAATGCAGAATGTTTACTATGTTTGCCCAATAGGTAAAATAAGAATGGAATGTACTTGCAGGACCAAGCCAGCAGTACACATGGGGATCATCTGTAGTCAGACACATCCCAAATAATCAGAAAAAGACACAACAGCAAGAATGCCTGTGATTGGACAAGAACCGTGTGCAACTGAGTGGTTTAATTAAGCAAAAAATAAATAAAAAAGACAAAAGTTTTCCCAAGCACACCAAGAAGTATTAGCAAGAAGACTTGACCTCTACATGATAATAGAAAATTCAGAGATCTTAGTTGCATATATTTGCAAATATAGGGTTAAGCCTCAAGGCCGCGTCAAGGCTTCTCTGATTCTGGTGGACCCTAAAGCTACATGATAATAGCACCCACTGTGGGTAATATAATTGCTTATTGTTATGCTACTGTCAGGTTTGGTTTGGTTTGTGTCCCCGAAGGGGGCGCTAGTGGGTCAGTGGAGGTGGGATGGAAGAAGTGAGGAGGCTGGATTGGATTCCTGCGCATGTGCGCACTGTTGTTTATTAAACAAAAAGGTCAAACAATATGGCAGCAGGAATACTTGCAATAACAATAAATGCAATGGGTATGGTGCAGCGTGGAAGCTGAGAGTCTATGGCAATAACAGTATGGCTGTATAAACGATCAGGGGATGGGAACCAGAGATAGTTAGACCGTGGAGCCAGCAGAGATGGTAATAATGGTAGCAAGCCTGGTAGCAAATGCAGGAGACAGGTATAAAGTTCACAGTGCTGTTGGAAATACACTGGCAGCTTGCAGGCTGATGCACAGGTGGAGATGATGAGATGCACCTGGAAAGAGAGTCTCTACTGCAGAGGGCTGGAGCACACTGTAGCTGTGGAAGGAGTGGAGCCTGATAACAGATGCAGGGATTGCTGGTGCTTGTAGTTCCACGATGGTATCGGAACAGACTGGAAGGCAAACAGGAACACAGGGGAACTGGAGAGTGGATCCAGACACACGAGTCGCAGGAGTGACACAAAGTCCAGGACAAGGACTGACTCACCCTGCTGCTCCTGATATACCCCTTGGTCTGCAGGCATTGGCTGGAGTGGAAACGAGGAGGTGCGGCCAAGCTCCGGATTGGCTGTCACACTAGTCTGAGGCGAACTGTCATGGCGGCGCCCATGCCGCGGCCTGGCGGGAACGCGGCGTGCATGCACGCTCGCTGACAACAGGAGCGTTCCTAGGCCCAGGATGGCATCCAGCGAAAGGGAGACTAGCGACAGCAAGACGTAGGGACCCCGGACAGAGGCCGCACCGACGGACAGATGCAGCTGTGGTAAGTCGATTCCTGACAGTACCCCGTCCTTTATGGGTGGGCACCGAACACCCACGTGGCTTGGAAGGATGAGTCATGTGGAAGACACGGACCAACCTTGGAGCATGGACATCTGTAGCATTTACCCAACTCCTCTCCTCAGGACCATAACCGGACCAGTCGATAAAATATAGATGTAGACGACCGTACCGGCAACGAGAATCCAGAATCTTCTCTATTTTGAACTCGATGCCCCGCTGGGTTCGTATTCTGGGACCAACTGGAAGAGCTCTTTGGAAACGATTCAGGACTAAAGGTCTGAGGAGAGATACATGAAAGGCGTTAGGTATTTGTAAAGAAGGAGGCAATTTGAGTTTGTAGGCCACAGGACTGATAACTTTTTCAATGGAGAAAGGACCAAGGAAGCGTGGTGCAAACTTCGACGGCACTCTAAGACGAAGGTTCCGAGTGGAAAGGCAAACCTTGTCATTGGGTTTTAGGCTAGGAACTGCACGTCTTTTGCGGTCGGCAAAGAACTTATATCGACTGGAAGCCTTTTTGAGAGAAGCATGAATCTTTCTCCAGATTGATGAGAACTGACTTAAAACAGAGGTGGCTGCAGGAACATCGATGTTAGGAAGGTCTTGAAAATCTGGAACACGAGGATGTTGTCCATATACAGCAAAAAACGGAGTCGTTTCTGTGGCAGTATGGTAGCGGAAGTTGTGAGCAAATTCAGCCCACGGGAGCAGGTCCACCCAGTCATCTTGAGAAGATGAAACATAAAGTCTTAAAAAGGTTTACAACTCCTGATTTACCCTCTCCGTCTGCCCATTAGTCTGAGGGTGGTAGGCTGACGAAAACTTGAGGTTGACTTGCATGGCAGAACAAAGGGCTCTCCAAAATCTTGCCACGAACTGAACTCCACGGTCAGATATAATTTCAGTGGGTAGTCCATGTAAACGGAAAATCTCCCGTAGGAAGATTTGAGCAAGTTTTGGAGCAGAAGAAAGACCCTGGAGTGGAACAAAATGGGCCATTTTGGTAAACCTGTCGACCACTACCCATATGGTATTAAATCCTTGAGACGAGGGAAGGTCAGAGATGAAATCCATGGACAAGTGTGACCAGGGACGGCTGGGAACTGATAACAGCTGTAACTGACCTGCCGGAGACTGAGCACACTTGGGGCAGGACGCAGGACGCCACGAAGTCCTTGATGTCGACCTTCATTTTCGGCCACCAGTAAGTTTCGGAGAGGAACTTGAAAGTCTTTAAGACACCAGGATGCCCAGTGAATTTAGAGTGATGAGCCCAAGACAGCAACTTGGGACGAAGCTCAGGAGAAACAAAAATCTTGCCAGGAGGTAGAACAGGAGTAACTTGAGACGAGGCAAATACAACTGGATTTAGAATGGAATGCAGAACTGGATCAGACGTCTCTTCTTCGGATTCCATAGATCGGGACAGAGCATCTTCTTTAGTATTCTGAGAACCTGGGCGGAAATGAAGCTTGAAGTTGAAACGGGAGAAGAACATAGCCCACCGGGACTGGCGAGGATTAAGACACTGGGCTGCCTTTAAGTAGAGCAAGTTCTTGTGATCTGTGTAGATGTTGAATGGAAACTTTGCTCCTTCCAGGAGATACCTCCACTCCTCGAGAGCCAGCTTGATCGCCAGTAATTCTTGATCACCGATGGAATAATTAGCTTCCGCAGGAAGGAATTTGCGAGAGAAAAACCCACAGGGATGAATCTTTCCATCAGCTCCAATTTGGGAGAGAACAGCTCCAACTCCCACTGTAGAAGCATCTACCTCCAACTCGAATGGCTTGTTAACATCTGGTTGCGACAGAACTGGAGCGGACATGAAAGCCTGCTTGATTTTTTGAAACGCAGCTAAGGCATCTTCTGACCAGTTGGAATGATCTGCCCCCTTTAGAGTTAAGCTGGTAATAGGAGCAATGAGAGTTGAGAATCCCCTGATGAATTTCCTATAATTATTAGCGAATCCCAAGAATCGCTGAATGGACTTGAGAGTACTCGGAATAGACCAATTAGCAATAGCCTCTAACTTTGTCGGGTCCATCTGGAGATCCGATCCAGAAATTATATACCCTAGGAAGGGTATGGAAGGAACTTCGAAGGTACATTTAGACAACTTGCCGTAGAGACGGTTCTCACGAAGACGTCGGAGGACCTCACGAACTTGTAGGAGATGTGAAGAGAGATCTTGGGAGAAGATGAGGATATCATCCAGGTAAACTACGAGATATTTATACAGAACATCACGGAAAATTTTGTTAACAAAGTGCTGGAACACTGCTGGGGCATTGCTCAACCCGAATGGCATTACTAGGTACTCGTAATGACCATCCCGAGTATTAAAGGCTGTCTTCCATTCGTCACCACTTCGGATTCTGATGAGATTGTAGGCACCGCGGAGATCTAACTTGGTGAAGATGCGGGCTCCCTTGACTCTATCGAATAATTCAGTGATGAGAGGTAATGGATAGCTGTTTTTGACGGTAATATCGTTGAGGCCCCGGTGATCGATGCATGGACGTAATCCTCCATCTTTCTTTTTAACAAAGAAAAAGCCCGCACCAGCGGGTGAAGACGAAGGGCGGATGAACCCTTTCTGTAAATTCTCCCTGATGTATTCACTCATTGCCTCGGTTTCAGGTACGGATAACGGATAAGTATGCCCTCTAGGTGGCTTCTTGCCGGGAATGAGGTCAATGGGGCAATCCCACTCTCTATGGGGCGGCAGAACATCAGCAGCCTTTTCACTGAAGACGTCAGAGAAATCTTGGTAGGCCACAGGAAGATTTGACTGGGTTTTAACTTCAGACGACCTTACAGGACGAACTTGGGCTAGACAGGACTGACGGCAATGTGAACCCCAGGAAGTCAGTTGCAGCGTGGACCAGTCAATCTGCGGATTATGTAGCTGGAGCCAGGGCATACCCAAAACAATCTCCTGGGTTGCGTGAGGGATGACTAGGAACTTAGTTAACTCTGAATGCGTGAACCCGACTCCCAGCACCACTGGCCTGGTTTGATGAGAGATGTAACCCTTGGAAATTCGGCTACCATCCACTGCAGTGATATAGACTGGATAGGTGAGTTCACAGACAGGTAGACGGAACTTATCAACTGCAGCTTGCGTAATGAAGTTTCCACGTAATGAACGTGGTTGCAGATTGGAGTCCAGCCGTAGTCTCTAAAGTCACAGGAAGAATAAGGTCTTGGTTTGAAGGAGCTTGTCTAGAAGATCCCAACTTGACTTCTCCTTTACAAGTCAGGATCTGGCGTTTCCCGAACGAGCTGTACAAGAATTGATTTGGTGACCTGTAGCCGCACAATAAAGACACAGTCTCTCTCGAAGTCTTCTTGACCGCTCCTCAGGAGTTAAGCGGGACCTATTAATTTGCATAGGCTCATCAGAAGGTGGAGGCTGAAATTGTACTGAAGGTACCATTCTTGGCTTGCGAGGCTCACTACAAGCACGCTCACTGTTGCGTTCGCGAATGCGAGAGTCCAACTTGATACACAAAGAAATTAACTCTGATAATTGCTCAGGAATGTCACGGGTTGCCAGTTCATCTTTGATCCAATCCAAGAGTCCATGCCAGAAGGCTGCTACCAGGGCTTGGTTATTCCACTGAATCTCTGCAGCTAACGTCTGGAGCTGGATGACGTATTGACCCATACTACGGGTAGTAACATAGTAACATAGTAACATAGTATCTGAGGTTGAAAAAAGACAATTGTCCATCGAGTTCAACCTATTTGTGGTGTCCTAGGCATGATGATTTGTCTAAAATTTCTGACTGATGCTGCTGTCAGCCATTGCATTTTATCCCTATTTATAATAACTATAATGCATGACTATGCACCATACCCCTGGATATCCTTGACGGAGTTGGATAAGATCTGCAGAGGCTGATGTTGCACGACCCAGTTCATCAAAGATGCGTCTGAAGGTTGACACAAATTCGGTGTAGTTATTCATCAGGGGGTCAGCACGTTCCCACAGAGGGGACACCCAACTCAAGGCTGATCCAGAGAGCAGAGAAATGATGTAGGCAACCTTGGATCTTGGCATAAGGAAATTGTGTGCTAACAACTCAAACTGGATTTCACACTGATTAAGAAACCCGCAACATAGCTTCGGACTGCCATCATATTTGCTGGGCATGGGCAGGTGCGTGACACTGGAGTCGATGCAGCCGGTGAGGAAGAACCCACAGCACTTGCAGGTGCAGGGGTAAGAGGAACTGAAGAAGCAAGTTCACTAGGCAGAGATTGTTGTAGTGTATCCAGACGAGATGACATTCCTTGCAGGAACTGGAACATCTGCTGCTGCGCAGCCTCTTGACCATCCAAACGGGAGACCAGATTTTCTAAGGCCCCTGACCCCACATTCTGACCACCATCCGAGTCTATCGGTCCTGGACTTACTGTCAGGTTTGGTTTGTGTCCCCGGAGGGGGTGCTAGTGGGTCAGTGGAGATGGGATGGAAGAAGTGAGGAGGCTGGATTGGATTCCTGCGCATGTTCGCGATGTTGTTTATTAAACAAAAAGGTCAAACAATATGGCAGCAGGAATACTTGCAATAACAAAACAATAAATGCAATGGGTATGGTGCAGCGTGGAAGCTGAGAGTCTATGGCAATAACAGCATGGCTGTATAAACGATCAGGGGATCTAGCGACAGCAAGACGTAGGGACCCCGGACAGAAGCCGCACCGACGGACAGATGCAGCTGTGGTAAGTCGATTCCTGACAGCTACATGATAATAGCACATATAAAAATATATCTAAATTGACAGCCAACTAGCCTGGAGTGACCCCTAGATCCTCTAAATTCTATGCCTCTCAGTACAGCAATTTAAAATGGTAGCTGCCCAATAAATGTACTAATACTTTTCAGGTGCATGAAAGAGAAGGGTTATTCTAAACAAGGATTTTAATACCTACCGGTAAATCCTTTTCTCGTAGTCCATAAGGGATATTGGGGTTACATTAGTACAATGAATATAGACGGGGTCCAAAGGAGCGTGTGCTGGCTCCTCCCCTCTATGCCCCCTCCCACAGGCAGTTATAGGTAAAAACAGTGCCCGAAGGAGAAAGGACATACTCGAGAGGAGGAATTCAATAACAAGGAGTGGTGAGATTTTCCACCAGCACACCAATAACATAAACACAACCAGCTACGGCTGGCAACAAAACAGCAACAGCTGAGCAGGTAACATACAACAGACTACATGGATAAAGTCACCGCACTGAGGCGGGCGCCCAATATCCCTTATGGACGAGAAAAGGATTTACCGGTAGGTATTAAATCCCATTTTCTCTAGTATGAATGTCATTTTTAAATTTCTCACAAATATTTAAGATGCCCGCTCTAATATATATATATATATTGTAAATGCCTGCACAACTTATTACCAAATCCCATAAATGTGCGCATTGCATCGCACAACACCTCATAAGCATACCACAGCATCCCATAAGAGAAAACGATACACCCACACATTATCTGAGTTCCAAAGCTCAATGAAGTATATATTTCTTGTTAAAAGGATATGGATACAATATATATTACAAAGTACAGTATACCTATTGTTATATGGTTACACTCACACAGAAAACAGGTAGAACATAGTTAAAACACAGTTACATATAGTTACAGTTAAATGCCTGCGATACAATTACCAGATCCTTCTCTTATAAGTTTGTCCCTCTTTATGACTGTCTTTCTCTCTTTCCTCTGTAAAATCATACAAGACCTCCATCTTCCTCAGTGTCCACCAGCAACTGAACCCGACCCCCTAGACAGGAACTACTTTCCTGTGTCTTGTTCCTGGGGGAGGGGTCTCTCCTGCACGATTCAGTCACTATTCACTTTGTATATGCTGATCAGGTTCGGCCCTGAAAACTGCTAAAAGAGTAGGCTTCAGTTCCCTGTTCACTGTATCATTCATTGTTCTAACAAAGTGATCTTAGCTTTTATACATATAACTATCTGCTGCAATGTCCCACAACTTCACAACAAGTATCAAATTAATCTACACACCAATCTGCTTGTTTTAATAGCAAACATGACAGGTGTATCTGGTTCCGTTCAAATAATACACATTCATGACATTAATTCATTAGGTGATTTTAAATGACCATGATATCCGGCGCTTGATATTATTATAATTATGTACTGTATGAAATAAGTGTCGAATCCATCTCTGTGCCATGTCCGTGTAAATGCGTGTGTTACTGTCAGGTTCGGTCTGGTTTGTGTCCCCGGAGGGGGTGCTAGTGGGTCAGTGGAGGTAGGATGGAAGAAGTGAGGATACTGGATTGGATTCCTGCGCATGTGCACAATGTTGTTTATTAAGCAGAAAGATAAAACAATATGGCAGCAGGAATACTTGGAGAAGTAAACAATAATAAATGCAATGGGTATGATGCAGCGTGGAAGCTGAGAGTCTATGACAAAACAGTGAGAGTCTATGGCAATACAGTGAGAGTCTATGGCAATACAGTGAGAGTCTATGGCAATATGCTGGTATGGGAACCAGAGATGATAAACACGTGGAGCCAGCAGAGGTGATAATAATGGTAGCAAACCTGGTAGCAGATGAAGAAGACTTGATGCAGGGTTCACAGTGCTATTGGAAAGCACAGGCAGCTTGCAAGCTGATTCACAGGTGAGGTGATGAGCTGCACCTGGAGATGGAGTCTCTACAGCTGAGGCTGAAGCACACTGTGTTGGAGATTGGTGTGAAGCCTGTAAATGAATGCAGGAATTGCTGATGCTTGTAGTTCCACGGAGCTGTAGTAGGATAACCAGGAACACGGAGTAACAAGCAGGTAACCAGGAACACGGGGATCTGGAGACTGGAACACAGGAACTTACACACTGAATGCAGCAGGAGAGCTGGAGTGGTTGCTGGAACTTGTAGTTCCACAGGAACTTGCACACTGAATGTCGCAGGAGAGCTGGAGGGGTTGCTGGAACTTGTAGTTCCACAGGAACACAGGAACAACTGGAACAACTGGGAACTGGAACAGCTGGGACCTGTAGTTCCACAGGTCTAATACACAAGGAAATCCCTGTAGACAGAGGATTGCAAACAGGAGCCGCCTGTTCACGGGATGTGACGTGTTGTCCAAGGCGATGTGAGAGAGCCACAAACTGGAAGTTATACCACCTGCCCAGCAGTGATTGGACACAAACTGCAGGCGGAGATACTAGCTGGATTGGGTGTCCAGATCAGCTGTGAGTTAGTTGAAGCACTATGTACTCCAGGCTGCAGAGGACTGAAAACGAGAACTGGAACAGAACTGAACAGCTGGAACCTGTAGTTCCACAGCAGTGATGTGATGGAAAATGCAGATTCCTGACAGTTACCATATATTGCTGTGCTCGCTGCGCATATTTGCAAGTATAGCGACTTAAATGTGTGCAGTTTGTATGTTCTCTCTATGTAATATTTTTTACTTTGACAGTCCACGCTTTGGCAGTCACCAATAACTGCCACTATCTAAACAATTTAAGCAGAAAAATATATAATACCATGAACTATCTAAACAATTCAAACAGAAAAATATATGTCATCATGTAAGTACCTTTTTATGATTGGGTAAAGGGAGGAGAGGAGAAGGTGGGAAAAGGTATGACCTAGTGAGATAGTAGAAGCATGTGTGTATGAATCCATGTTTGAGGGGTCATGTATCATCGTGCCGTACGTGTTTTAAATCAAGCTTCGAGGTATTGCGAAGTATACATTTGAATTCCTTCTTATCCCGTATTAAGGGTCTGTGGATGGGCTGTCAAACTTTACCGAGCTCTTTTCGGCTTTTGGTTGCAACAAAATGGGGGAGCACATTTTAGTTGATGATACATGAATGGGGGGGTATGTGAGTGCTGATATCTGTGCCTATATTCCCTATCGACTATGTGTGTCATTACCTGAAGGTTGTAGAACTGAAGATTTGAAGCAATTATGGTAAATGCAGTCATAAACTATGTGAGTTTAATATACATTTGCTGATTGAGGTCTTGTCTTGTGTCTTGTCTCGATGCACATGTTGCCTGTAGTCTCCCGATGCCTTTGCTTTAATGATGAGCAAAAAGCTTTCTCAATGTCCATAGACTTACAATCTTTAAAGTATTGGGCTATCGTAAAAGTTAAAGTCACTAGGGATATGGGGGATCTATGGCATTGTCCATCAGTGGTCTGTGTAAAAGGTTGTCAAATTCTTCTTCCAAGCGGATGTCTTTGTACCTTGGAGGAAAACAAAGGAGAAACGGGTGAAAGAAACGGACCGTGGAATCACATTTTCATCACAACATTGTCTCTATCGTTGGGTCATAAATCAAATTAGTCGTTGTTATTACAGTGTCTTCGCTCCTTAAACTCATCACTCGGGTACTACGTTTACACTTCGTTAAAACCCGAACGCATCTAAATATCAGGCCAATAAATATGACGACTCCCAATATACACAAGAGAAATTTCCCTACATCCATAATAATACCTTGGGCCCATTCTCCTAAACCAGAGAACCAATTTCGTGGGTTCAACCATGACACCCAACTGGTCAGCTCATTACCCACAGCAGCAAGGGTGAGATTGTGTTTCCTTCGGAACTCCCATTTTAATTGCAAGATGTCATCCATCTTTTGGTCTATAACCTCGACCGGGTCCTCAGTGCTGTTTGTAATATACGTGCAACACTTTACTCCATATTGAGTCGCTAGGGTAACACAATACCCGCCTGTTACTGCTGTGAGGTAATTGAGAACCATCCTATGCTGAACCAGTTCTGTTTTGTAGGCTTGTAACTCTCTCCCAGTATACCTGAATGTGTCGTCATACATTTCTGTGATATTGTCTAATAAATTTGCAAGCGCAGATATATATCTATAATTCAACACTCCTCTGGCGGTACGAGTGATATCTAACGCGAGTAGGACTTGAATCCCGGTGGATTCATGGATCAGGTCAGAGGCCGGATGCTCTGTTCTTTCTATCAGGTGCCGTTTAACGATGTGCTCGTAATGGGTGTGAGTATAAGGAGCTTGGGCACCTCGGTGAATATCTTTCATTTTAGTGTGGGATACAGTCATTACCTCAGGCAGTATTTTTCCAATATAACACAATCCCTCTGAGTTTGGGGCAAGCCACTTATACGCCTTCCTCCTGCATATGAAATATGCATCATCGGGGAGGACATATGGGACGGAGTATGACATTACCATATTACAGATTCTCCCTGTGAAATCTCCTAACCCTAATTCTTCCATCTGTTTAGTACACGTATCAGTTTGTACGATCTGTGCACAGTATCCTGGTGATACTTCTCCAACTCGCATGATCCTACTTCCTAAGGTGTACCTATACCGAAAGAATTTCCTATGGTCGGCTATCTGGCGTATAAGTTCTGTGTCTATGGGCAATCTGTCGGCTCTATGTGAGAATGTCATGGTTTGATTACTCCATGACACTTCCCAATTTCCCGGCTTTCGGGGATTGGAAATATTAAAGCACACTAAGGACCTATCCACATGATATTGGTGGAGCTTCAAACTAGGAGGACTAGAGATATTAAACCTCCTGTCCACCGGCCTCCCACCACTTAGCTCAAGTACCTCTCCTACAGTTAAAGGGAATGGTACTAGTCCTGATTTGCTATGGCCTTGAGGTACTTGAGCGCATACCCAACAGTCTGTCTGGTTTAACACTTTATCCACTAAGGAGTGATAGTCACTCAATAGATGCCGGTCCATATGGATATTAAAACTGGACTGACATTTCTTGATGCACCCATCCTCAACTATGTTGTCGCAATGCATACAGATGCAGTTTTCTTCCGCTAACAATCCTTCACAATTCCTTCTATTGTCAATGCTACCAGATCGTTTTCTGATACTCGCCTTTACTCTGTGATTATGTTGTTCTTGGAAATCTATGCCTCCATCCTGGTCATCAGAACCCATTCCAGATCCCTTCTCGACCTCCATGGTACTCTCACCGAAACAGACTGCTCTGGTCAACATCATGGTCAACAGGAAAACACGGACTGCAGTCTCTTGGGGCGAGTCCATCTTACAGGAGGAGAAAGAGAAATTTGTAATGGGGGTACAAAAAAATACTTTGAGGGGAAAGAAAAAATGTTACGATGTCTTATGTCCTCTAGTCTTGTTGTTCTTCTTGTTCTGCTGTCATCTCAAAGGTGCTGTCTCTCAGTCTTCCAGACGAACACTCCGGTGATACAATATTCCTTCCAAATCTGCGATCTTTCTGTAAGGAGCAAAAATCTTGCATTACCATTTGTTCAACTGATGTGTGACATACCATCTTTAAAGCATGAGAACACGAGAGAGAGAGAGAAGGGGAAAAAAAAAAAAAACGAGAGAGAGAACAATTCATCACATTTTGCATTAAGCAACAAACAAAAAATATTGTCAGATCTTCCGTTCACCATCAGGCTGTCACACCAACACATCCATTGGTATCTTTGCGCAGTCCCTTCCCACCAGTATTTCCACACTCCACCCTTTTTGTGCCTGGCCAGGACACACCAATGTCGGTAGGTCACGCTGGGGTTAGGTAGACTTCTGCAAAGACCAAGTAGCTATGTGATGTTTGAGTTCTGCCGATGAACGTCAGAGATGGGGAGAAAGAAACATTTATAGATAAATTTACAACGTTTACCCGGCCGTTCCTGTGTCTACAAGGAACTGACCTCCCAATTTTATTAACTGTAACCTCAGGCTTACTATCAGTCCTAATGATCACCTTTCCTGACTGCATATTACAGGTGCGGCCCAAACTTCTTCCTATATGATCCCTGATTACAATTTTGTGTGTCATCTCTCTGCTCGTGTCCTTGTCTAGGGGGTCTCACTTTATGTGGGCTGTTACAGTTGCTAGCATAATGCCCTTCTCTTTTACAAAGATAACAAACCCGGGGCTTCCTCCAAGTGTCAGTGACCTGAGGTCTTGGTTGATTTGATGCCTCCTCAAACGCTTGGATGCTCATCACTATCAACCGCTTTCCCTGTACTTCCCTGATTCCTTGGATACCATGGTTATGTTGTTGTCTAGGGGGTTGATATGACTTTTGTCTACTCCTTGATCTACAATCTCTTGCAAAATGTCCCTCTTTGTGACAATGGTAACAAACTACCACATTTGAATTTCTCACAGGGGTTTGGGTCTTAAGCTGGTGTGGCTTCGTTGTCAGGGCTTGTCTACTGATTGTTATTTGCTTACTGCCCTGTGACTCCAGGTGTCTTTTGATGCTCCACTCGACAACGGCTGGGAAATATTTTCCTAACTGACGGTTGATCTGCTTAATACATTCCTGAATGTGTTCCTCCGTTTGAGGTACTTCTGTGTCTAATTTACAATCAGTAATACATTTTGCAGGGTCAACACTGGAGGGCAAACATGCCCTCAGCACTGTCTGCCAATCTTTGTTGGTGGGTTCTGTGGAGTTTCCTAGTTCTTTAATAAACCTCTGACATGCAACTAGATCTTTCCTAGGATCAGGGAATTCAGACATGATTGCTCTCAATTCCATCCGGGACCAGGGACGGCGCATTGCACTGTCCCTGGTGGGAATGATTCCCTGAGCGTCAGTCTTCCCATTGGGGACTGTGATCACCCTGACAGGATTAAATTCAATTACATCATCTTGTGTTGGTCTTACAATATGAGGTACATTTGTTTGTGCGTGATATATAACACCGTACGTACCTGTGGACGCAACCTCATTTGACCCTCCGTTAGGGGGTTTGATTACTGCCTTTAGCGATTTGGTCGCGTCCACCTGGATGTCTTGTGTGATGGCTGCTGGAAGAGGTGCCGACATCGTGCTGGGTTCACTTTCTTGCTGGTAATCCTGAGGGAAGTTTAACATGGGGTGCAACTTGCATGGGTTAATAGTTGTACATTTAACAGTATTACAATTATCATTGTTATATTTATTACAATTATTCTTATCATCTATAATACAGTTGCTAAGTGCATTTTTATCATACACCAGTGTGCCACTCTCTGTAACCACATTCTCTCTTGTTGCCATTTTTCTCTTACCAAAGTGAGTCAGCTGTATAAGCTAATTCTCCTTGTATTTCACTTTCCCGTTGCCATAACTGTAAACAATCATAATATTTGATCCGTCTCTTTGCAGATTTAATGAGACATATCCTTCTCCTTAGATTTTGTAACACCTCTGGGCTAAGACTGCCTACCCGTGGGAACTTTTCCCCATCATGCACAGTCGTTCTTTCCCATTCATCGCACAAAATCTCTGTGTGTGAACCGTATTTCTCACACATTACATACCCTGCGACCCGATTGGTCGGTTTACTAAGTCAACCCGAACCGAGGTTGATCGCCCCCTACCTGAACAACTGGCCCCCATCTTTGCAGGTGTTGCTTTCACTACCTCTGACCTTCAAATCGGGGTCTTCAGCGAACCCTTACAAAAACCAAGATGTCCGGGGTAGGCCGGCGGCGGAAGTTTACCGAGTACTCCACTCACTCGCCCACGTCGACCAATACGCCCACACACTGCCTTAGCGCTGGCGTACTCAACCTAGGGCCCCTGCGACCTGAACCTCTATTTACTGGAACATGTGGGTGTGATCCGAAGAGCACTTAACCCTTTCCAGTAACTATTGGTTGTTGGATAGTTCCCGAGTGACCAGCGAACCTCCCTTAAAATAAAAAAAATTACACAAATCACGTTAGAATGTACAAATAGCGTTTATGACCCCTCTAGCGTACGCAACTGGTACTGGGTCAAGTTACTAACTAATGCACACAATTACGTGCGGTACAATCGTTCTGCACATAAGCAACTAATCTTATGTGCGCAGAGACCAGTGGAATCGAAAATTGTGGCTGCAAATTCCTTTAGCCAGAGCTTAATGGCCTATATGGGTACCGCACCAACCCTTTCTGGTGTTGTGCTCCTTTTATCTATAGCGGACTTCTTAGTCTGCTGTACCTAGACCTCCTGGTCTGTCTGGACCTCCTGGTCTATGCTACAGTAGACCTCCTGGTCTGCTATACTCTAATGCTCTTTTTTTAAATGTTTAACAAGGGATGCCTCCCAAGCCACCATGCAGTCACTTACACGTATGTACCTCACGAGAACTCGATGATTTCCTGTGGTTCAACCCCAAAAATTTTAGAAACTTATATATATGTATACACACTCTTTCACCTCATATACTCTTTACTTTCGTTTCTGCGCAGAAATCCCTTTCATTCAGTAACACAGTCTAGTCCAGATGAGTCGCAAATTAGAGAAGGATCTATTAGCTTAAAATTTTGGACACTAAAATTGACTTGCGCTATTATCGCGTTGCCTCCTTTTCGCCTATTTAAAATAATACTATCGTGTGATTTGTATTATGTGGGCGTACCCAGACGCTCCGTTGCGTAATATATGCTCCGTGCGTCGGCCCTTGCCTCGCGTACGCTAGTCTCACCCTTTTGTTAGAGACACGTGTACGCCAGCAAGATATGTCCACAGAAATACAATTAACACGTTTATATCAATGTAGATGATCTTTAACTGTAATCATCTACCGAGCACCACACAGGTCTTTCCTTATGTGTTTAGGCAAGGCTGTGCGCGTGTTTTACAAATTACCTCTTAATGTATTATTTTTACTCTTTAACTACCAATAGCAACAAATCTTTCTTAGCACGTTATCAATTATGAAATGGCAAACAGGAAAGTGAGATGTGAAAATTACACAAATGAACATGCAATTCTAAATTAATCTAATAACATACATTGATGTAAGCACGCACATATAGATATTACATATATGTACTAATCACTTATTACATATATGAGACCTTATTCAGTGCTTCTAATTTGCATATGAATGTGCGATTTCTTTCACTGTTGGGAGAGGGGGAAAAAACCCAAAACCAGTCACACAGGTTCATTTGCATTTCAATGGCCCATCTCAGAAGCAGCAGAGTTAAAGCTCTTGAAGAGAGACAGTGACAAAACCAAAAAAAAAAAAAAACCACTACGTTTTCTTTGTGTATTTCCTAAATCAAATATTTAATCTATTATTAACTTTTATTAAACTCTATCTGAACCACTTATGATTGACTAGGATATAGATTAAATAAATGCATAAAAAAAAACTCATTAAATGATGATTTCTTTTTGACAATGGATGGCTGATTATTTCCTGAGTCAACTGAAAATCAGCCGCTTAGGGGAAGAAAAAAAAATGGCCTTCCCAAAATGGCCGCTGCTCCTCCCCCTTCCACATCTATGAGGGCTACACAAAATGGTGGACAGACCATGCTGCTTCTTTTGTCACAAAGAAAGTCATCATTCAAACCCCTAAAGTTATTCTAGGCCTGAGTTAAAAAAAAACACTATATCAAGGCTATGCAGCAACTTTTAAATGTACTTTTAAACCTACTTAAACAGATAAACAATCTAATCTTAATCAAACACGATATGATCCATTTGAACCTTGTTTTGCAACAATAAAAATAAATTTTAGCATCTTAAATATTATGAGAAATGCCTTGTCCCTTAAAATTTCCTATCAGCGTCTTACTGATACCACAACAATACAATAACGTGGATGGTTTTTTTTTTCATCAGCATTTTGCGATGCGTCCATCATTAGCCGGTCAATTACAGCCGCGTTTGTAATGTACAGTGCATCATTAAGAACGTGATATCCCGTGAGAGCCCGCAATTATGAATGTCATTTTTAAATTTCTCACAAATATTTAAGATGCCCGCTCTAATATATATATATATATATATATATATATATATATTGTAAATGCCTGCACATCTTATTACCAAATCCCATAAATGTGCGCATTGCATCGCACAACACCTCATAAGCATACCACAGCATCCCATAAGAGAAAACGATACACCCACACATTATCTGAGTTCCAAAGCTCAATGAAGTATATATTTCTTGTTAAAAGGATATGGATACAATATATATTACAAAGTACAGTATACCTATTGTTATATGGTTACACTCACACAGAAAACAGAACATAGTTAAAACACAGTTACATATAGTTACAGTTAAATGCCTGCGATACAATTACCAGATCCTTCTCTTATAAGTTTGTCCCTCTTTATGACTCTGTCTTTCTCTCTTTCCTCTGTAAAATCATACAAGACCTCCATCTTCCTCTGTGTCCACCAGCAACTGAACCCGGCCCCCATAGACAGGAACTACTTTCCCGTGTCTTGTTCCTGGGGGAGGGGTCTCTCCTGCACGATTCAGTCACTATTCTCTTTGTATATGCTGATCAGGTTCAGCCCTGAAAACTGCTAAAAGGGTTGGCTTCAGTTCCCTGTTCACTGTATCATTCATTGTTCTAACAAAGTGATCTTAGCTTTTATACATATAACTATCTGCTGCAATGTCCCACAACTTCACAACAAGTATCAAATTAATCTACACACCAATCTGCTTGTTTTAATAGCAAACATGACAGGTGTATCTGGTTCCGTTCAAATAATACACATTCATGACATTAATTCATTAGGTGATTTTAAATGACCATGATATCCGGCGCTTGATATTATTATAATTATGTACTGTATGAAATAAGTGTCGAATCCATCTCTGTGCCATGTCCGTGTAAATGCGTGTGTTACCATATATTGCTGTGCTCGCTGCGCATATTTGCAAGTATAGCGACTTAAATGTGTGCAGTTTGTATGTTCTCTCTATGTAATATTTTTTACTTTGACACTAGCATCCATAAGGGATACTGGGGACACATTAGTACGATGAGGATGTCTCAAAGCTTCCAGAACAGGCAGGAATGTGTAGAGACGTCTGCAGAACCGCCTGGCCAAACTGGTTATCCTCTTTGGCTAGGGTATCAAATCTGTAGAACTTCACAAAGGTGTACTTCCCCAATCAGGTAGCAGCATGGCACAGTTGCAGGGCCGAGACACCACGGGCAGCCGACCAGAAACACCCCACTGATCTAGTATAGTGGGCCTTCAGAGACTGCGGAACAGGCAAGGCTGCCGACATATAGGCCTGCTGGATAGTGAGCCAAAGCCAACAAGCAATGGACTGCTTTGAGGCAGGGCAACCATTTTTCTGCACATCATACAGCACGAACAAAGAATCCGTCTTTCTGATTCGAGCCGTTCTCTTGACATAGTTCTTTAAGGCTCTCACAGCAGCCAACACCTCCAGAGAAGCAGAAGTGCCAGAACTGGATGGAACCACAATAAGTTGATTCAAATGGAATGCAGAGACGACCTTGACAGGAACTGCTGTCACGTCCTGAGCTCCACTATGTCCTCATAAAAGACCAAATAGGGACTCTTACACTTACAATTCCTAGACACGTCTAGCAGAAGCCAGGGCCAGTAACATCACCGTCTTCCACGTGAGGTACTTGTCTTCTACCGTCACCAGAGGTTCAAACTAGAAGAACTGTAGAAAATTCAACACCACATTCAAATCCCAAGGTGCCGTGGGCGGCACAAACAGAGGGTGTATGTGAAGCACCCATTGCAAGAAGGTCTGAACTTCTGGCAACACTGCCAATTTCTTCTGAAAGAAAATTGAGAGAGCTGAAAGCTGGACCTTAATGGAACCCAGACGTAAGCCCTTATACACACCAGCCTGCAGGAAACAGAGGAACCTCCCCAAGTGGAACTCCGCAGGCCGATAAGTGCAGTCCTCGCACCAGGAGACATACCTCTACCAGATATGGTAATAGTGTTTTGACGTCACATGTTTGCTGGCCTGAACCATTGTAGCAATGATCTTTTTTGAAAAGCCCTTGTGAACTAGGATGTACCACTCAACTTCCATGCCATCAAATGAAGCCGCCATAAGTCCGGGTAAACGAACAACCCTTGCTGAAGAAGGTCCCTTCTTAGTGGCAGAGGCCAAGGGCCTTCTATGGACATGCCCAGAAGATCTGTGTACCAAGTTATCCGGGACCAATCCGGGGCAATCAGGATTGCCTGAACACCTTAATGTCTGATCCTCTTGAGCACCCACGGGATCAATGGAATTGGAGGAAATAGGTAGACAACCCGATACGGCCAAGGCGACGTCAGTGCATCTACTGTGCCCGCCTGAGGATCTCTGGTTCGCAAGCAATAGCAGTGAAGCTTCCTGTTGAGGCGAGTCGACCCACTGGTCAGAGATCTGCTGAAACACCTGAAGGTGTAACCCCCACTCTCCTGGGTAGAGATCATGACGACTCAGGAAATCCACTTCCCAGTTATACACTCCCGGTATGAAAATTGCAGACAGTGCTCTTGTATTTCTTTCTGCCCAGAGTAGTATCCTTGACACTTCTCGCATGCAGGCCCTGCTTTTTGCCCCTCCTTGTTGACTGATGTATGCCACCTCCGTGGCATTGTCAGACTGAACCTGGATTGCCCAAGCCTTGATCAGGGGAGAGGTCTGAATCAGAGCATTGTAGATTGCCAGACGGTAAAGAATGTTGATCGGAAGTAGGGCTTCATGGGCAGACCCTAGAACTGAGCCTATTGGGTTACAGCGCCCCATCTCCTCTCAGACTTGCATCCATCGTGAGGAGGATCCAATTCTGAATCCCGAAGCTTCGGCCTTCAAGGAGGTTGGAAGACTGCAGCCACCACAGGAGTGAAATACTGGCCTGAGGTGATAGTTGAATCACCCGGTGCATCTGAAGATGTGAATCGGACCACTTGCTCTGGACATCCAATTGAAATGTTCTGGCGTGGAAGCTTCCATACTGGATTGCCTCGTATGAGGCTACCATTTTTCCCAATAATCTTATGCAAAGATGGATGGATATTCGAGCAGGTCGGAGAACCAGGCAGACCATTTCCTGGAGCATTCTCGCTTTGTCCTCTGGTAGGAACACTTTCTGTGCCACAGTATCCAGGATCATTCCCAGGAACAGGAGCCGCTGAGATGGCTCCAGGTGGGACTTCTGTAAACTGAGGATCCACCCAGTAGTGCTGTGTATGTGAGCGGGAGCTTGGCGCGCAGCGTCCGCTCGCAGCGCGGTACCTCAGGGAAATGCCGTCACTGAAGTCTTCTTTCTTCTTCTACTCACCTGTCTTCTGACTTCTGGCTCTGTAAGGTGGGTGACGGCCGGCTGTGGGAGTGAGCATCTGAGCATACCCAGCGATCAAACCCTCAGGAGCTAATGGTGTCCTGTAGCCAGAAGCAGAGCCATTAAACTCACTAGAAGTTGGTCATACTTTTCTCCCCTCAGTCCCACGATGCAGGGAGATTGTTGCCAGCAGCCTCCCTGAACATAAAAAAACTAACAAAAAGTATTTTCAAAGAAACTCAGTAGGGCTCCCCTGTAGTGCGTCCAGTCTCACTGGGCACAATTCTAAAACTGGAGTCTGGAGGAGGGGCATAGGGGGAGGAGCCAGTTCACACCCTTTCAAAGTCTTAAAGTGCCCATGTCTCCTGCGGATCCCGTCTATACCCCCCATGGTTCTATGGTGACCCCAGCATCCTCTAGGACGTATGAGAAACATTATTTTTCAAATGTATTGTTTCTTCCAGTTTACCTGCTTGGAGACAGGGGGTCACGTAGCTAAGATCAGGAAACAGGTAACACTTTATGGGAAGGTCAGTTTTGTATGGGGATTCTTGTTACTTATACAGTATGTTGATGTTCATATAACATGTTAATCTACTCCCCAAATTCCGTAAAGTGGTTAAACTTCACAGACCCTTCTCCTATATCAAAGACCTCTCCAGCTTGACAAAATTCAATTTAAGAAGACTGAATACAAGAGGAAATAGTACAAATTTTAAAGATCCCCTACATAATTTATTCAAGTGTCCTATTTGTTGGTAATGAGATGCTGTATTATTTGAATCCCATATTCTTCTTCTATGATGTACCCCTGCGGAGACATGACCATGCTCTGGACAGAGGACTATAAACCTAATTAGATTCTACACAGGCCTGTCAGACAGAAGGTTGTGTGACAGGCCTATGTAGAGGTAGGCATAAAATATCATGTAGAACTCTGAAACTTTGTACAATTCTTGGTAGCCAATCTAACACTGGGATTTGCTCCATCTTCTTGCGTCTCCCCACAAACATTCATGGAAGTGAGGCTTCTGTTAAATGTATTTGTCTAAGACTATCTTTGTATGTTATACTTATTCATTGTTTTTTATATGCTTTAAGCATTGTATCTTTCTCATATTAAACTTCATTTAGAAGATTGGCCTTTGAGATTCTTATCAGAACTATTTTGCCTGTGGATTCGGCTAATCCATGCTACATATCTGTACTACAGGTTACTTAGGTAATGATAACTGGAACTATTAGTAATTGTGTAGAGATCAGAAACTTCATACTTGGAGTGTGCCACTCCTAAACCAACTTTTGTGGTGGCATTTATTGCTAGCAAGTTACAAGTGAGTGGGAGTGACACTGGGGATTTTAATCATCTCCGTAAACAGACAAGGTGGTTGTTTTTTATTAACGCTACCAGACCCACATTATGCCCGCTCAAGTGAGTGCTGACCTTGACAAAGCTATGGACAGTGATGGGACATTGGAGTAACAGGACACCAGCTGATAATAGAATTATAGATACACAAAGGGAGGCCCTGCTCACTAGAGCTTACATTCTAAAATGGGATATAGGTGGACATAGGAGGGAGATTGGGGAATGCAGAGGCTAAGCAATTATGAGGGGTATGACCGGCTTCAATCAAGAGATGCAATTTAAAAGGTGTAAGTGGTGATCAAGGAATAGTAGAGGCAACAGTCACTGGTAGAGTAAAGAGGGCGAATGTGTGGATTTAACTGTACGTATGCTTACAAAAGTAATAGTATAGGCTAGGGAAATATTGGGACTGTCTCTTGCCAACTTCGATGGTTGCTCTTCAGGAAATATCCCAGTTTTCCCTAAACTAGATAGTAAACACTTCTCACAAAATGATCAGAGCCTTTGTGCAAAGATCCTCATTGGGAGGAACACGCTGTAACAGCACAAAACACATTGCATCCAAAACTCGCATCCCTAGGCACATGCATGTCAAACCATTAGAATCTGACAAAGATATGCACGGACAACCAGGTGGCCGTCCTGACCTGCAGAGGCTCCATGGTGCACAGACAAAGAGGCACTCACCAAATAAGCAGAATGAGAAGTAACCCTGGAAGGAACTGGCTGGCCGTCAACAATGTAAGCCTGTTGAACAACAGCACAAAATCAACAAGAAACCGTACATTTTAAAGTCGGCCAACCCCTCCATGAAGGATAAACAAGTTGTCCATCTTTAGAATCTCAGAGGTATGACGAACATAGGTCTGATGGGCATGGGGGGTCATTCAGGCCTGATCGCACGCTAGTTGTTTTTGCTGCGATCAGGTCAGAACTGAGCATGCGTATGCACCGCAATGCGCAGGCGCGTCGTACGGGTGCAAAGCGGATCATTGCTGTCCGATGGATTTTACGAGGAATCCATTCGCACAGCCGATTGCAAGGAGATTGACAGGAAGAGGGCGTTTGTGGGTGTCAACTGACCATTTGCAGGGTGGGTGTCTGACGTCAATTCCGGGCCCGGACTGGTTGAAGTGATCGCAGCGGCTGAGTAAGTTCTGGGCAACTCAGAAACTGCACAAAACTTTTTTGTACCGCTCGGCTGCTCATACGATCGCACACTTGCACAGCTAAAATACACTCCACTATAGGTGGCGACTATCTAATGGCAGAAATATAGCTAGCGAGCAATCATGTCTGAATTAGGCCCATGGACCACATCTAAAGAAAGACAAGCCTGATCCTTAAGGAAAGAACCATCATCAAGCAAAACTGGAACCATAGGGGCTCATTCCGAGTTTATTGCTAGTTGCCGTCGTTCGCTGCGTAGCGATCAGTGAAAAAAATGGCTAATCTGCGCATGCGTATGCACCGCAATGCGCACGCGCGTCGTACGGGTACGAAGTCCATTGTGGTTTTGCACTGGTTCTAGCGACGATTCCAATCGCACAGCCCAACGCAAGGAAATTAACAGAAAGAGGGCGTTTATGGGTGTCAACTGACCGTTTTCTGTGAGTGTTTGGAAAAACGCAGGCGTGGCCGGGCGTTTGCTGGGCGGGTATCTGACGTCATTACAGTGTCACTCATCACAGCAATCATCGCACAGGGCTGGTCTTGTTTTGCACAAAATGTGTTTGCAGGCGCTCTGCTGCACAGGCGTTCGCACTCCTGCAAAGCGAAAGTACACTCCCCCGTGTGCGGCAACTATGCGTTTGCACGGCTGCTAAAAACTGCTAGCGAGCGATCAACTTGGAATGACCCCCATAATCGGTTGATTTATGTAGAACAGAGTAAGAAGGAGGGTCGTGTACGAAGAACTGCTCAGTTGTCATGAATACTAGAAAAGGGAAACAAGACAAAACACTGTGCCCTGAAACCCTCGTATGTCGAGGCAACGAAAGGAAAGAAGACAATTGTTTATGTGAGATACTTGAGATTAACTTAAGACAGATACTCAAAAATAAGAGAGTTTTGGTAGATTTACCATAGCTAACTCTTTTTTTTCGAGGTCCATAGGATCCACAGGAAATACCTTGGGGTGTAGGTGGTTGGAGAGGTCCAGGCACCAAACAGTTAAAGCTTTTGAGTTCCCAGGATGCTCTGGACCCTCCTCCCCTATACTCCACCCCCAGCAGCCCAGACTATCCAGTTTTGTGAACAAGCCCAAGGCAGGAGCAGGATAGGAGAGAATGAAGACTGGTACATGCAAGAAAAACACTCTCACGCAATAAAGAAGGAAACAGGTGACCAAGAGAAGAAACTCATATAAGCCAGGTGTGTCAAGGGTGGGCACCCTGTGGATCCTATGGACCTTGAAGAAAAATATTTAACTATTGTAAGTCTACCATAACTCTTATTTTCTTCTTCAGGGTCCATAAGGATCCACAGGGAATACCTTGGTGATGTCCCCAAATATTTTTTTTTATAAGGGGAAGGGACATTCCTGAGCAGAGAGGAGAATTTGGCGCCCAGAGGAAGCATCCTGAGAGGCAAAGGTATCAAAGGCGTGGAACCTATGAAATGTGTGGACGGAAGACCGCATTGCCACCTTGCACAGTTGTTCAGCAGACGTGCCACGGTGGACTGCCCATGAAGGATCCACAGATCCAGTAGAATGGGCAGAGACTGTGTCTTTCACAGAGAAGTTAGCCTGCGTGTAAGCCTGTGAGATAGTCATGCGAAGCCATCTGTCCAGAGTCTGCTTGTTCGCTGGCCAGCCACTTATAGAGGACAAAGAGGGAATTTGTTTTCCTGATGGAAAAGGGACCACATTCAAGGAGGCTTCCCCCGCTGAGAGGTCCGGGGATTGGTAGGCCAGAACCACAATTTCTTAATTAAGATGGAATCTGGATACTAGCTTGGAGAGATAGCCATCCCTGGTCCGGAGGATAGACCTGACCTGATAAAAAAGTCAGAAAGAGGGAGCGACAGGAGTAAGCCCCTAAATCCGACACACATCAGCCATTTGAGGTCCACTAAGTCCAGAGGTTCAAACTGGGGCTCCTGTAGAACCAATGATAAATTCCACGGAGCCACTGGAGGGACAAAGGGAGGTTGAATGTGAAGCACACCTTGAAGGAAGGTGCAAACATCAGGCAGTGGAGCAATTATTTGCTGGAACCAGACTGACAGAGCAGAGACATGCACTTTCAGAGATGCCAGGTGGCGTCCGAAATCCAATCCAGCTTGGAAAATGGCAAGCACCCTAGAATCCCGAAAAACCAGAGGGTCTTAGCATCTTGCAGCACACCACTGGAAGAAAGCGTGCCAAACACAGTAATAGATACAGGCTGAGGCAGAATTCCATGTCCTGAGCATGGTTTGAATCACCGAGTGGGAGAAACCGTTGGACAGTAGGTGGGATGACTCAAGAACAATGCCATCAAAGACATACAAGGGAGGTCCAGGTGCAGAAACCTGTTGAGAAACAGGTCTGGTCACAGAGGAAGTGGAAAGGGAGCGTCTATGGAGAGACTCTGGAGATCGGTGAACCAATGGCGCCTGGGCCAGGCCGAAGCTATTAACAGGACGGTGCCTCCTTCCTGCTTGAATTTGCGAGGAACCAGGGGAAGGATAGAGATCAGAGGTATGCAAGAAGAAAGGTCCACTTCACTGCCAGAGCAGCCACAAAGGCAACTTTGTGGTCTATTGTCCTGGACCCATACATTGGAACGTTGTGGTTGTGTCAAAAGGCCATGAGGTCCAAGTCCGGTAGGCACCAATTGTCCTCCAGGAGCTGGAAGACTTCCAGGGGAAGAGCCCACTCTCCGGCGTGTACATCATGACAGCTGGAAAAGTCCGCCTCCCAGTTGAGGATCCCGGGGATGAACACCACTGAGATGGCCAGAAGAAGACGTTTGGCCTGATCTGAGAATGTGCACCACTTCCCGCATTGCCAACAAAGTGCGAGTGTCCCTCTCGCAGGTAGGCCACCGCAGTGGCATTGTCGGACTGGACTTGGACAGACCTGCCATGGAGAATGTCCCGTGCCAGAGTGAGTGCTCTGTAGACAGCTTGAAGCTCCAGGATACTGATTGGCAAGCAACTCTCAGTGGGAGTCACTGCACTCCACCCGCGGAGACTGGCATCCATGGTAAGAAGCACCCAATCCAGAATCCCGAAAGGGCTACGTTTGTCCAAATGGGATGTCTGCAGCCACCAGGAGAGGGACAGGCAAGCCTCAGAAGAGAGGACCATCATCTGGTACCTGATTAGATGATGTTGTCCATTCCACCTGGAGAGGATCAGATGTTGAAGGGGCCTGGAGTGGAATTGGGTGTACTCCACCATATCGAAGGTGGAGACCATGGACCCCATGACCTGCATCGCTGATTGAATGAATACTCTGAGACTTTAAAGGAACTTGCGTACTCGCGTTTGTAGTGCAGAAATTTTGTCTACTGGTTAGAAAATCTTTTGTACCTGAGAATCCAGGAGAGCTCCCTGCTGCAACAACAGTCATGTGCTTGCAGGAAGGCAGTGGTCATCTGAAGATGGCAGTGGAGAACCTCCGGAGTGTAAGCCGGAATCAGCTGGTAGTCTAGGTATTGGCGTATTCTGATCCCCTGACGACGAAGCCATAACAGCAATGATTTTGGTAAAGACCCGAGGAGCTGTAGAAAGACCAAAATGGCAGTGTCTGAAATTGGAAATGTTGCTGGAGGACAGCAAACCGGAGAAATTGTTGATGAGAGGGCACTATGGGTACATGCAGATAGGCATCTTCAATGTCCAGAGACACCGTAAAGTCCCCAGGCTCCATCGCTAGGACAGTGGAACGGAGGTTTTCCATACGAGTCCTGGGCACTTGGATACATTTGTTCAGTGACTTGAGATTGAGAATAGGTCAATGAGACCAATTGGGTTTCTGAACCAAGAAAAGGGTAGAGTAAAAACCCCTCCCTCAATGTGCCGAAGGAACAGGGATAATTACCCCTGATTGCAGCAGGGACAGAATGTCCTTCTGGAGGGCAAGGGCTTTGATAGGGTCTGTTGGAGGGCCTGTACAAAAGAACTGCTGAAGGGGGTGCATTAGGAATGTGAGAGCGTACCCGTGAGAGACCACTTCCTGCACCTAGGTGTCTGTGGTGGTATGGCGCCAAGACTCTGCGCACTGCAGAAGTCTGCCTCCCACTCTGGAATCCCTCGGGAGGAGGCCCATCCCATCAGGCGAAGGGTCTGTCGTCATACTATGTGGCTGGATGTCTGGTAGCCCAAGCTTGTTTAGCATGGGGCTTGGAGGTCTTAGTGGAACTTGACTGCCATGGGAAGGACTGTCCTTAACCTTGGGGGTTAAAGGACAGAAAGGAAGATGTCCGAGGCTTCGAGGTAGTTGCTGATGGCAGGAAAGCAGATTTAGAGGCTGCTAGCATAGCCACTATTTTGTTCAATCCTGCACCAAACAGAATATCCTTATTGTAGGGCAGGGATTCAAGGGCCTTCTTGGAGTCCATGTCTGCTTTCTCAGAGCGTAGCCAGATGACCCAGCAGGCGACCACAGAAGTAGCGGACGCCTTGGAAGCTAGGAGAACAGTATCCAAAGCCCCTTTACCTACGTAGGAGGCTGCTTCCCTGATATGGGAGATGTGGGACAACTGTTGCCTGCTAACATCAGAGGGCAGGCTGTACTCTAGGGCCTCTGCCCAGCTCTAAATAGCCTTAGCCACCCACGCTGAGGCCATAGCCAGTAATGTAATAGCTCAAGTAAGAGAATAGACGGACAGATGAACCCCAATTTCAGTGATATAGTCATTTCCACCACGGAAATATCTCCCACAGTAACTGTGTTCTCAGTTGGGTTGTCACCAATTTGAGCCAGACAGCTGTGTACATTATCCCCTATCTCTAGCTGTTACTATTAAGTGTCTAGCATGTGGATATAGTTCCTACTGGCAATTGGTACAGATCCCTTTGAGCAGCAAGTTCCAGAATGTGGTAACTTAGACTACAACTGACAGTGGATCACTGGTCACAGACCTGGTAAGACGTGTTACCAATAAGGCTTCTGATGAGAGACAAACCTACAGGACAGAACCAAGAAAACAGACAAAATATACATTATGGTAAGAACTTACCGTTGATAACGGTATTTCTCCTAAGTCCACAGTATCCACAGGATAACAATGGGATATCATAAAGCGACAGCGGATTTGCACAAGTCGGTCAAAGCTTTTCAGCCTCACGGCATGCAATGGGCCCGTTTATATATCCCTGCCTCCGGCAAATCAGTTGTATTCCAAAGCTCAAGGCAGGAGCATCGTAGAGAGCCCTGCTCAGGCGAGAAGAACACACATGCACACCCTTTCGTACAAGAAGGAAGAGGCTAGTGAGTAAAAGGATCCTCAAATCAGGTGCATCAGGGTGGGATCCCTGTGGATACTGTGGACTTAGGAGAAATACCGTTATCAACGGTAAGTTCTTACCATAACGTATATATTTCTCCGGCAGGATCCACAGGTTATCCACAGGATAACAATGGGATTTCCCAAAGCAATTTAGTGGTGGGGATGCTCCTGCTTGGACAGGAGAACCCTTCGCCCGAATTCAGCATCATAAGAGGCAAAGGTATCCAAGGCATAATGTCTAATGAATGTGTTACTGGAAGACCACGTGGCTGCCTTAGATATCTGTTCTGCTAAAGCACCACGCTGTGCTGCCCATGAGGGACCTACCTTACGAGTAGAGTGAGCAGAGACATTAGCCAGAAGAGGGAGATCAGCCTGAGAATATGCTTCTGAAATCATCATCCGAAGCCATCTTGCCAGCGTTTGTTTACTATCAGGCCATCACCTCTTGTGAAATCCGTAGAGAATGAAGAGAGAATCCGTCTTTCTGATGGCACTGGTACGATCCACGTAGATCCTTAATGCACGGACCACGTCCAGCGATGCATCTCCCGCAGAAAGTCCCGGTACCTGAAAAGCCAGGACTACAATTTCTTCATTAAGGTGGAATTTAGACTGCACCTTAGGAAGATATCCAGATCTAGTTCTGAGAACTGCTCTATCTGGCTAAAAAAATCAGAAATGGGGAACGACATGACTATGCCCCTAGATCTGATACTCTTCTAGCTGATGCCATAGTCAGCAGAAAGAGCGCTTTAGCTGTCAACCATTTTAGATCCACTTTATGAAGTGGTTCAAATGGGGCAATTTGAAGGGCTTTCAGGAAAAAACATAGGCCCTCATTCCGAGTTGATCGCTCGCAAGGCGAATGTAGCAGAGTTACACACGCTAAGCCTACGCCTACTGGGAGTGTATCTTAGCTTCTTAAAAGTGCGACCGATGTATTCGCAATATTGCGATCACAAACCTCGTAGCAGTTTTAGAGTAGCTTCAGACTTACTCTGCCTGTGCGATCAGTTCAGTGCTTGTCGTTCCTGGTTGACGTCACAAACACACCCAGCGTTCGCCCAGACACTCCCACCGTTTCTCCGGCCACTCCTGCGTTTTTTCCGGAAACGGTAGCGTTTTCAGTCACACGCCCATAAAACGCCGTGTTTCCGCCCAGTAACACCCATTTCCTGTCAATCACATTACGTTCGCCGGAGCGATGAAAAAGCCGTGAGTAAAAATACTTTCTTCATAGTAAAGTTACTTGGCGCAGTCGCAGTGCGAACTTTGCGCATGCGTAATAAGCGGATTTTCACTGCGATGCGATGAAAAAGACCGAGCGAACAACTCGGAATGAGGGCCATAAGTCCCAAGGCACTGTAGGCAGAACAAACAGAGGTTGAATGCGCAGCATTCCCTGGAAAAAAGTATGCACATCTTGTAAATTGGCAATTTTCTTTTGGAACCACACAGTCAATGCCGACACTTCCACACTCAAGGAAGCCACCTTCAAACCTTAATCCATTCCTACCTTAAGGAATGCTAAGACCCTGGAAACTATGAAAGATTTAGGGTCCACCTTTCTTTCACTGCACCAATGAGAATAGGCTTGCCATATTCAGTGATAAATGTGAGCTGAGGAGGGTTTCTATGCTCTGAGCATTGTTTTAATTACCTGTTGTGAGAATCCTCTTGACTTCAGGATAGAGGTTTCAAGAGCCACGCCGTCAAAGACAGTCAATCCAGATGTCCGTGATAACAAGGACCTTGCGTCAGTAGGTCTGGACTTTGAGGGAGCAGAAATGTAGCCTCCATCGACATTCTCTGCAGATCCATATACCAATGCCTTCTAGGCCAACCGGCTCTATTAGTATCACGGCACCCTTTCCTTGCTTTATCTTACTCGCCACCCTGGGTAATAGAGTGGTTGGAGGGAACACATAAGCCAGATGAAAGGCCCATTTCACCGACAAGGCGTCCACAAAGATTGCTCTGGGATCCTTTGTTCTTGACCCATATGCGAGCACTTTGTTGTTCAGATGGTACGCCATGAGATCTAGCTCTGGCAACCCCTATTTGTCTACTAGAGTCTGGAAGACCTCCGGGTGTAGAGCCCATTCGCTTCCTTGAATGGTGTGTCGACTGAGAAAGTCCGTTTCCCAGTTTAGGACTCCCGGAATGAACACTGTGGACAAGGCTGGATGATGAAGTTCTGCCCACTTTAGTATGTGACTTGCCTCCTTCATTGCTTTTTGGCTGTGAGTTTCTCCCTGATGGTTGAGGTACGCTACTGCCGTCACATTGGCCCTCATTCTGAGTTGATTGCTCGCTAGCTGCTTTTAGCAGCCGTGCAAACGCTAAGCCGCCGCCCTCTGGGAGTGTATCTTAGCTTAGCAGAACTGCGAACGAAAGGATAGCAGTTTTACTGTTAAATCTTTTCATGCCGTTTCTGTGTAGCTCCAGACCTACTCCTTCCTTGCGATCACTGCAGTCAGTTTGGTTCCTGGTTTGCTGTCACAAACACGCCCTGCGTACAGCCAGCCACTCCCCCGTTTCCCCAGGCACGCCTGCTTTTATATCTGGCACGCCTGCGTTTTTTAGCACACTCCCGGAAAAAGGTCAGTTACCGCCCAGAAACGCCCCTTTCCTGTCAATCACTCCCTGATCAGCAGTGCAACGGAAAAGCGCCACTAGACCTTGGGGGTAATTCCAAGTTGATCGCAGCAGGACATTTTTTAGCAGTTGGGCAAAACCATGTGCACTGCAGGAGGGGCAGATATAACATGTGCAGAGAGAGATAGATTTGGGTGTGGTGAGTTCAATCTGCAATCTAAATTGCAGTGTAAAAATAAATAAGCCAGTATTTATCCTGCACAGAAACAAAATAACCCACCCAAATCTAACTCTCTCTGCAAATGTTATATCTGCCCCCCCCCCCTGCAGTGCACATGGTTTTGCCCAACTGCTAAAGAATTTCCTGCTGCGATCAACTTGGAATTACCCCCCTTGTGTAAAACTGCATACTTTTGTGTGACAGTACTTTGCGCAAGCGTACTGCGGCCCGTACGCATGCGCAGAAATGCTGTTTTTTTGCCTGATCGCCGCGCTGCGAACGAAAGCAGCTAGCAAACTCGGAATGACGCCCATTGTCTGACTGGATCTGGACTGGTTTTCTTCGAAGAATGTCCTTTGCCTGAATCAGTGCCATGTTTATGGCCCGAAGTTACAACACATTTATTGGCAGGCAACTTTCTTCTTTGGTCCATCGCCCCTGGAAACACAACCTTCCGGACACTGCTCCCCAGCCCTGGAGACTGGCATCTGTTGTCAGAATTTCCCAATTTGATATCCAAAAGGGTCTCCCCTTGTCCAGATGGGACAACTGTAGCCACCAGGCTAATGACCTTCTTACTTTTATTGAAAGTACCAGTCTGTGGTTTTTTTTTTCATCATATAAGTTTTATTTTATGAGAGAAACATACAATTCAACTGCAAATATATCAACAATAAACAGATACAGAAAATTTCTCTAAGAGAGCGGTGAAAGAGTATGGTGTGATGGATAGGAAAGGTATATGGGAGGTGAAGAACTGGGAAACAAAGGATCCAGTGCTATAGAGGAAGGAGGAAAATAAAGGAATAGAACGGTTTCTCCAAAGGGTCGGGAGTCTGGGGAAAAAAATAAAAAAAATAAAAGGGGGGGGGGATATAGGGGGAGGGGCAGTGACTGTGGAGCAGAGTCCATAATTAATTTAGTCCTGGGAGGGGGTGGTCATGGTATCTGTACCAGGGGAGACAGGTGGAGTGGAACTTTTTTACTGTGTTTTGGCGAAGACTGGTGATGTATTCCATGTTTGCGACAAACCAGATTCTATTTGTAAGTGCCTGACGATTGGGGGCTTCGGGGTTCTTCCAGTTACTTGCTATTTGATATTTGGCTGCGCAAGATACAAAGAGGATCAGGTTTTTCGAGTCTTTAGAGATGTGGGCGGGCGGAGAGCAAAGGAGGAGGTTCACGGGTGATAGAGGCGCTGGTAGGTCAATTAATCGTGAGAGAAACTTACGGACCTTCGCCCAGTATTGAAAACTCACCGGGCAGGTCCACCAAACATGATAGAACGTGCCTACTTGACCGCAGTTCCTCCAGCAAAGGTTGGAGGTGTCAGCGTAAATCCTTTGCAACCGGTCCAGTACTAAGTACCATCTTGTGTATATTTTGTATGAGTTTTCACGGATGGCCACGCTGATGGAGCATTGTAAGATCGTGGTGCGGATTGTGTCCCAACCCTCCTCCCCTAAGTAACACCCCATGTCAGCCTCCCATGCCAGCTCGTGCGGTTCAAGAGGTGGGGGTGTAGGGTTGAGGGTGGTTTTGTAAAGGAGAGAGATGGTGCCCCTACCGGTAGGGTTGTAAATACAGAGTCTCTCGAGAGGTGTGGGGGCCGATGGAGGAAACGTTAAATGTAGGGAGGAAAGGAAGTGGCGAATCTGTAGATATTGATTAAACAGAGAGTTGGGTAGATCGTGTGTAGTTTGTAGGTCGGAGAATGATTTAATGGAATGCGTCCCTGTGAAGTGGTGGATTCTGGTAGCCCCTGCCGAGATCCAGGGGCGGGCCATTTCCCGAGAGAGTCCCGGGGGAAATGCTGGGTTGCTCCAGATGGGAGTCAGAGGGGAGGGGTGGGTTGATCATTTTCATTTTTTGTTCAGATTCCGCCAATGTGTAATTGTCAATTCTATTGCGGGTGAGGTGCGGTGGGGAGCGTTGCTTACTAGAGAGCCAAGGCAGGTGTGAGATAGATGGGACTCCCCACAAATCGCTCTCCAAATCAACCCATCTTTTGGTGTGCTTTGGGGCATGGCAGGCAACCATTTGGCTTAATCTGGTCGCGTCATAATAACGTTGGAGGATGGGAAGGCCCAGACCGCCGTTTCGAGAGTGTTTAGCTAAGATATCCCGCCAGATTCTAGGCTTTTTATGGCTCCAAATAAATTTGCATAAGGAGGACTGGAGATTGTTAAGAATCTGGGAGGGGTTGTCTTCTGTATGCCGGCGGTCGGGCTCCCGGCGCTCAGTATACCGGCGCCGGGAGCCCGACAGTCGGCATACCGACACTTATTCTCCCTCATGGGGGTCCATGACCCCCCTAGAGGGAGAATAAAATAGTGTGGCGCGCTACGCGCGCCACCGTGCCCGTAGCGCGGCGAGCCCGCAAGGGGCTCATTTGCGCTTGCCACACTGTCGGTAAGCCAGCGGTCGGGCTCCCGGCGCTGGTATGCTGGTCGCCGGGAGCCCGACCGCCGGCATATCGTAGTGAACCCGTCTGGGAGGGAACCGAAATTGGAAGTGTCTGAAACAAGTACAGAAGTCTGGGAAGGATATTAATTTTTATAGCGTTAATTCGTCACACCAAAGAGAGAAAGTAAGATTCCCATTGACGGATATCGTTAAGGATTGATGTGATGAGTGGGGGGTAGTTAGCCTTGTAGAGAGAACTGTAGGATTTGGTGATGGAGACCCCAAGATATTTGAGGGAGTGTCTGCACCAGGAAAAATTCAAGTTCTTTTGTAGTTGTGATTTAGTTAACTTGGGGATGTGTAAGGAGAGGTCTTCGGATTTTGTCTGGTTAATTTTATATCCCGAGAGGTTGCCATATATGGATAGTTAAAACAAACAAAAACCCCCTTTGCGCTATTCAGACTCAATTAGAGGCAACAAGGCATGAATGATCTCAAAAAGATTATAATTACAAGATGATTTTATTATCTATAAAATTGATCATATATAATTCATTAACAACTGTAATATGCGCATATACATAAAAATAAAAATAAAACATTACTAATAATAAAACTACTATTGAGCATAAGAGGTGGATCATATAACTAGCAGTGACCACAGTGGGCTAAACATTGATAACGTCCTTACTTTTAATTTTCAAATAGGACATTCTCATCAGATGTGTTCATGAATCATTCATAGTTAGATATCATATGGTGTAATATATTTGAAGCCTTTGTTTATATATCTCTCAACGAATAGGATTTATCCGATTGCTCACATATACTGATGTTTCTTTACTTGTGGGATAACCGTTCAAAAAGTCATGGAGGAATTAATACACACCCAGGACTCTAATGCATCGCATAGTTCTCGGAAGAGTTTCGGGAGGGAAATAGTCGGGTTTGTCAGAGTCAAGAGGATATCATCAGTGAAGAGGGAGATGGTGTATTGAGTGTGGTTAATATGGACTCCCGAGATGTCAGGATTGGTCCGGATGTGGTTTGCGAGGGGTTCAATGACGAGTGCGAAAATGAGGGGAGATAGTGCGCATCCCTGTCGTGTTACATTTGAAATTTTGAGGGGGTCCGATAGTAGGCTGTTGGAGAGAACCGATGCCGAAGGGTTCTGGTATAAGGCCTGTATGGCTTGAAGAAATTTACCCTGAAGGCCAAAACGTTGTAAAGACTGTCGCATGAAAAGCCATGAAAACCTGTCAAAGGCCTTCTCTGCGTCCAGGGCAAGAGTCAAGGACAGGATCTTATGAAGATTAATGTGGTGAATAATATCCACGACACACCTAGTATTGTTGAGTGCCTGTCTGGATGGGACGAAGCCCACCTGGTCAGGATGTATGAGCGAGGGGAGAATAGGATTGAGTCTATTAGCCAGTACTTTGGCGAAGATTTTCAAATCCGAATTCAGAAGTGATATGGACCGGTAGTTCGAGATAAGCTGGGGGTCTTTATTGGGTTTTGGTATCACGGTAATGACGGCCTTGGTAGTGTGGGGGTGGAAGGGAGACCCATCTAGAATAAGGTTAAATATTGTAGTGAGGTGAGGAAGTAGTGCGGGTTGAAAAGTTTTATAATATGACATTGGGTAGCCATCCGGACCTGGGGCCTTAGATGGTTTCTGACTACTGATGGCAAGGGTTATTTCCTCAGGGGTAATGGGTCTGTCAAGGTCCATAGAGGTGTTGGCGTCGATACGAGGTAGGTCTGAGGAAGTTAAGTAGTCTGAAATCGTGGGGTGGGTCGGGTCCAATGAAGAGGAAGTGTCTGGCAAACTGCAGAGTTGCTCGTAGTAAGTCCGAAAAAGAGAGTTAATAGTCTTTGGATTGTATTGAAGGGAGTTATACTCGTCTTTAATAGCCGGGATAGCAGTGTGCGCCTTCCGAGCCCTCAATCTGCCCGCCAATAGCGAATCGGCCTTATTACTTTTTTTTGTAGAATTTTTGTTTCAGCCAGCGGAGTGAGCGCTCGTTTTTTTGGGCTAGCAAAGCGTTCAAAGTTGCCCTTGTAGATGTGAGTTGTGAATAAAGAGATTGTGAGGGTCGTTGTTTATGTAGGGTTTCTAAGTTGTGGACCTCAACTGTGAGGGATGATATATTTTGTTTACGATCCCTGTTCCTATGTGACGCATAGCTAATGATGTGTCCTCTAATTACGACTTTGTGGGCTTCCTAGATTAATGGAGTGCAAGTAGAATCAGTCATGTTTAAGGAGAAGTAGTCAGCTATAGCTAGATTGATTTTTTCCTGGAACTGAGGGATTTTCAAGAGCGTCTCGTTTAATCTCCAATTGGGGCGAGTTGTCGGGGTGTGGAGGAAGTCAAAGGTGGCAGTGATAATGGAGTGGTCCGACCAAGGGTTAGTGAGAATAGACGAGTCCAGTACGTGCTTAGAGACCAATGTGCCGCAGTAAAAAAGATTGATTTGAGAGTATGATTAGTGCGGGGACGAGAAGAAGGTATAGTCTCTGGCTGTTGGGTTGAGAGCTCGCCAGACGTCGAAGAGGCCAGATTTGCGGATATGTTTATTTAAGGAGCGTGAGGGCGAGTCGTGTTGGGGGCGGGTCTGACCAGAAGATTTATCTAGGTCGATATCTGGAACAGTATTGAAGTCCTCCCCTAGTATTAAATAACCTTTTCTGACCTTGGTTAGATCTGAGAAAAAATAATTAAAAAAAGAGGGTTGCCCGGAATTGGGGGAGTAGACGGTGGTGATTGTGCATTCTAAGTGTCCGAGCGTGCCCGTCAGAATGATATATCGGCCATCAGAGTCTGTGTGGGTCGATTGTAGTGTGAACGGGATTTTGGAGTGGATCAGGACGGCCACTCCATTGTGTTTCGATTGGCTTGAGTAATAAAAAACCATTGGGTAGCGTTTAGTGGCTAGGGATGGATGCAGTCGGTATTTAAAATTAGTTTCTTGGATGAACACTATTCCCGCTTTGAGAGTTTGAAGAGAGCGGAACAGGGATGAGCGCTTCTGGGGGGTATTGAGACCCATGGCATTCAGGGACGCCAGGACCAGGGGCATCTTTTAAGGTGTTAGAAAGGGGCACAAAGGAAAAAGGAAGGAAAGCGAGAGGCAAAGAAAGAGAGAAGAGAGGAAAAAAAAGAAAAAAGAGGGGGGCGAAGGGGAGAGAGTCTGTGTAGCGTTCCTTACGACCAGCGATAAGAAATGGGCACAGAAAGTAGGATCAAGGGATCCAAAGTGGAGGAGCATCAGGGAACGATCGTACTGCCTCCATGGACGGGGAGAGGTGGGGAAGCGGGTCTAGATGCTAGAAAGCAATAGTGGTGGTCTGTGTGAAAGTAACAGTAATGGCTGAGAGGCATATAAATCATTGTGTGAATGGCATGTAACAGAAAGATGGCATGCAGGGCCAAACATCGAGTGCAATAATAGCAATACTACATTAATACAAACAAAGTAAATAGAATTTCAAACTAAACATCCTGGTTTCTATATACGAGTATAAAGTATGTGTTAGTGGTCGATATGCTGCGAAAAGCACATAGGTGGGCAGGCCTAAGAGAATAGATATAGCCGTGGGACTTCGAGTAGTGGGGCTAGCAAGGTGGGGTGGGGAAAAGTAAGGGCAGACAATATACAATAGGTATATGGAACAACCAGGATGATAAACTAAAACATGTAAAATAGTCAACAGGAGTACCATAGCAATATAATGAGTAGTGTGTCCATATAACCGCAGGCGCAGAAGTGATCAGGGCGGGTGAGGGTTAGAATTCTGCCCGATGAGTGGGTCTGAGTCCTCCAGGTGTGACAGGAAGTCACCCCCTTCTCTCGGGTCTTTAATGACGACTGTTTTTCCATTATAGTCAACCAGAAGATTAAAGGGGAATCCCCTGCGGTAGCGGATACCTCGTGTGCGGAGGGTGGAAGTTAAGTCTCTGAGTTCTCTCCTTTTAAGTATGGAGTAGGGGCCAAGACTTGAAAGAACTGTAACTTGGAGTCCTCGAACAGTATGTGTGGCTTGCCCCGGGTCGGGAGGAGGACCATCTCTTTATCTTTGAAGCTGAGAAACCGCATGATAACGTCCCTCGGGGGTTCGCCATCGCGAGGTCTACGGCGGAGGGCCCTGTGAGCCCTTTCCAGAGGCAGTTCCCGAGAATCTGTACTTGGCACAAGGGTGGAGAACAGCCGTTGGAGGTATGCTTCGAGGGCCGACGGGAGGATGGACTCTGGGATGTTGCGGATTCTGTGATTGTTTCTTCTTTCGCGATTTTCCAAGTCCTCGTTTTTGGCCCGGAGCTCCGATATATCTTGGATGAGGTGATCTATATCTCTGACAGTTTCTATGTGATCCTTCTGTAGAACGTCCTGTCTGGCTTCCAGTTTGGAGGTTCTGGAGGACAGGGATGAGATATCTGACCTAATAGAGGTAACTGCTCTGTCGAGTTTGTATTCCAATGATTCTTTAAAGTCCATTATGAGCGACTCCAAAGCCATAATATCTTCTTTGGTCGATGGAACGGGTGAGGATGACGGGTCGTCACCACCCGAAGAAGATAGGCTGGGAGAGGGAGGGCCTGAAGGTAGGGAGGGCTCGTCGCTCCTGTCAGTTTTGGTGAAATGTTGGGAGATATCTGTACCCGCACGTTTTCTTGTATTCGGGTTGGATTTAGACATGTTTGCACCTCGGCAGGTGGGTTTGGAGAAGAAGGGGCTAAACAAGGCACTGAGCTAGGTGAGTAGAGTGAGACTATCAAGCAGCCAGAAAGGGAACCACTGGAGGGCTGAGTTATGGTGCAATCAGTGGAACATGAGGTCTAGTGGACGTCTTAGAGAGTTGTGGGATGCCCAGTCGTTGCCGTATGTGGGAGTGCTTGTCGCCACGCAGCTGGAGTGGAGCCGTAGAGTTCATGCGGCTCTGGCGGCGTTGAAGGTCTGGGCATACGTAAGGTGGGGTCCAAGGGTCGTGCGCTGTTCGTCACAATCACAGTGGTGGGTATCCGCGGGTAAATCAGAGATAGCGCTCCGCTGTCGTATTGAGCAGCCGCGGATCGTAGATAAGTAGGTGCGACAATGAGGAAGGCGGGTACGGTGCTGGAGAGTGTAGCGTTACCGGCCGTGTGGGACGGGCCGGGTTGAGGGGGGAGAACGCTGCTGTCTAGGAGTCACCGCGAGAGGGATCGGGTGTGGGGGTACAGCAGCAGCAGCAGAGCTTCGGTGCCGTGGGCTGGAGCCAGGGAGCCCTTGTCTACAGAACTAGGAGCCTCCGGGTAGCTGGAGGGGAATTAACGGTGTCCAGGGGTTGGGTATGTTGCTATCTGTAGGGACTCCCCCAGTAATCCCTGAATCCACAGGCAACACCAGGAAACAGCTGCAGGGGTTAGAGAGACCGGAGCACACAGGAAAGACAGGGATTGGAATCAAGGATGGGGGGGAGAGATGTGGAGCTGTAGGCAGGGGAGGATGGGATGGGCCACTTGCTCTGAATCTATGGATGGCCCAGGCAGGGGGATTCTGATAGCCCTGATCTTTTGCAGCACCTCTCAGTGATGCCCACTTGCTGGGGTATGCAAGGCAGAGTGGGGACAGTGACTGGGGAGCGCTGGTAGCATCAGCTTGTCAGCGAGGGTCTTACCTCCCTCTGCTGTCACCCCCAGTCTAGGCCGCGGGCTCCGGCGGGTCCCGATGCAGGTCGCTGTGGGATTGTGTCGGGGCGCACTACTCTGCCCCCCCAGAGACGCAGCCTTATCTTCGGCGGCACCATCCGAGGTGCGGCGCCGGGAAGCGATGCAGCGGAGGAGGCTTCCTGGTAAGATGGCGGGCGCCCGTCCGGAGAACGGGGAGAGCCGCGGCAGCTGCGGCGGGCCCAGGTGGGAGAAAGTGAGCGGCTCCACTGGTGGCGAGTGCGGTGGGGGACCAGTCCGGGGGTCGCTGGGCCACAGACAGACTCAGGAGGGCCAACGGGCTCCGACAGCACTTCCGGTGGGCAGCACTAAAAATTTAGTCTCCGGGCTGTGTGGGGGAGGCAGGCCGCATCCCGCAGAGAGGCCTAGTGTCTCTCCCGGCTCCGCGGTCTCTGCACTCCAGGGAGAGCAGGGTGATGGTGGGGATCAAATGCGGGAGATTAGAGCGTGGTTGGGGCGAAAATATGATTTATGATGTGGGCATAGCAGGAGCCCCGAAGCTATGCGTCCGTTCACACAGGCTGCTCCCAGTCTGTGTTTTTATCGTCTGATGTAATCCATTTCATATTCCACAATGTCAAAATTTGACACCATCAAATCCATCACTCGCATTGCTGCATGAATGGATACTGTTTGACCGTGTAGCAAGTCTTGAATCCTTGACTAAACCTTGGATATCTTGTTCCGAGGTAAAAATACTCTCTGCAGACCTAAATCCTGTACAGTCCCCAAGCGAGTCATCCGACGATTTTGCACAATTTATGAGCCACCCGTACCTCTGCAGACATGTTATTGTTGGAGATGACATAGGAGCAATTCCTGTGACTGTGCCAGGATTAAAAGATCGTCGAGGTATGGCAAAATTCTTATCCCCTACTGGCGGAGAAATGCTGCCATAACCACCATAATCTTGGTAAATACTCTGTAGGGAAGAGCCAGGAACTGAAAATGCTGTTGGAGGATAGCGAACCTGAGATAACACTGATGAGACAGTGCTATAGGAACATGTAGTTAAACATCCTGTATATCCAGGGATACCATATAATCCCCTGGCTCCATGGCCAAGGCTATGGAACGTAACGTCTCCATGGGAAACCGAGGTACCCAAATGTATTTGTTTACATTTTGAGATTGAGATTGGCCTGAAATGACCCATTTGGCTCCTGAACCAAAAACAGGTTGGCGTAAAAACCCTGTCCTCATTGTGCAGGGGGAACTGGAATGACTACTCCTGACTGAAGCAATTTCTGAACTGCTTCTTGCAAAGAAAGCCCTGGCCTTCGTCTCTACCCGAGACGGGCTGGTACAAAAAAACCTACGAGGAGGGTGCTTCTTGAAAGGGAAAGCATAACCTAGAGATACCGTTTCCTGCACCCAGGCATCTGTTGTAGACTGCTGCCAGATCTGTGCAAACTGAAGAAGTCGGCCCCCTACCCTGGGGTCCCCCAGGAGGCCCGCACCATCAGGCTGATGGCTTGTCTTCTGATTTGGAAGCCGGCCCTCTGGTAGCCCAATGCTTTTTTTATTTACCAGACTGGGGCTGCTTCCGATCCCTTTTTCCCCTAGCTTTTCCTTGAGACCGAAAGGGCCGAAAAAGCCGGAACTTTAGGTTTGAAGTTGTATGTGGAAGGAAACGACCTTTTTGGAGTCTGCTTCTGACTCCAGAAAATCTGTCAATTCTTTACCAAAAAGAATATTTCCAGAAAAAGATTCCAAAACCTTCTTAGATTCAGAATCAGCTTTCCTCGTACGTAACCAAACTGTTCTGTGAGCAGCTATTGTTGAAGCTGATGCCCTGGAGTACCCATATCTAATGCTGCTTCTTCGAAAATATTGCAGCCTGTTTTATATGAGCTATATGGGATTTTTGCTCTCTAGAAGCTACTGAAAAATCCCCCTCCAATGTATCAGCCCAGGCAGCCACTGCCTTTGTCATCCAAGCTGAAGCCATGGCTTTCCTTATGACTGCCCCAGACATGGAAAATATGGTTTTTAGAAACCCATCCACTCTCATATCCGTTGAAGGCAAAGGTAATATAGATTTTCGCACTAATCAAATCACATGCGTATCTACTTTAGGAGCCACCTCCCTTTTTAAACAATCTCCAGCTGGAGGAGGATAATTGGAATCCAATTTTTTAGGAATTCTAAACTTCTTATTGGGTGTAGTCCAAGCCTCTTCCATGATTTCCATCAGCTAATCTGACCCTGGAAACTCGGCTTTAACTGTTTTGGAACATTTAAACACAGATGCCTTGGTTTTTAACACAGGCTCTGCTGAATCCACTAAGGATAGAATGGCTTTCATTGCTTTAATTAACTCAGCTATATCCACTGAGCTGAGACCTTCTTCCTCCTCTTCGTATGCCGAAGTAGAATTAATTGAGCTTTCATCTTCCGATGAATCCTACTCTGCCTCATGTGTAGCCTGTGAAGGTAAAGATTTACTTACCATCAGTTTATCAGCTTGTTTCTTTTGAGAAGCTGCTGGTGGAAGTGATACACCGCAGGTAGGGAGCTGCATGTAAGGGTTAATAGTGTAACCTATTCCTGGTACAGAAGCTGTAGGAATTATCCATTCAGCTACACTGGATAAGGTCTGTGCAAACATAGCCCAAGGTGGATCCATCTGTACCTGACGTTGTACACGGATCTGCCTTGTACTTTGCTGAAAACTAAATCAATTTGCACATAAACCATCCTGAACCAGATCCTGAGAGGATAATACAGTTTTGCAAGACAAACATGATATGAGTGTTGGTGTTGCTGTGAGTGTACCTTCCTCACCTTTGCCGCTCTTAGACATGATAAATAATCAGCACTTTCACAGTGTACTACACAATTTGTGACTGTAATCACTTTAAAGCTTCTAAAGTGACATACAATCTGACCCTACCCATGCACCAGGATTGAGGATCAGAAAAACAAACTGACAGACATATAGTAAAGTCAGCAATCACACTAGCAGTCAGTCACATGTTATACAATAGTATAATTAGCAATATGAGCACATCATCAACTACAAACACATTTATAAGTATGCAGGAGAACATATTACTGATCATGTTTGAATGGATCTAACGTATTCAGACACAAAGCGAAAAAAACAACAGTAAATGTATACAGACTAATTTGCAATAGGCACTTATCTAACTATTCGTACTCAAAAGGTAGATAGAGATTTAGTGCTGTATAACCCACTCTCAGTAGAGTGGGATACAGGGAAACTCACCTCGCTTCCAGGATTGATTAGCACGTTAGCGAACGCTGAGTGGATCCAGACGTTACTAGTGTACACTGCCGCTCCATGAACCTATAGTGAACACAGACGCTCAGTGAACACAAGTGCACCCATCACACAGCCGCCTATGCTGTGACCGAGTCCCCTCGACACAGCGTCTGGGACGGAAGCAAGGAAACAGTTCATGGCGGGAGAATCGGAGGAAACTGGTCATGAACGGGGGGAAGAGGCGACCAGGAGAGCGTCTGACTCCCCCTGCTGACATCAACCCTAGGGATCGTGGCCTTATGCTATTCCTGGAGCCTATGATCCCTAAGGCCTAGCGTTGGTGCACCCGCGGTGGCACATGCGTCAGCTACTGTTTGGTAATCTTCTCCCAAAACAGTGCGCCTGTGTCCGTATTCCATCTAGCTAAGTGGAACCGATGCCTTACCTTCTCCCTGTGCTCCGACCACAGACTGGTAACGTCTGCTGGACCTGCTAGTATATCCGACACAGACGCCCGCCGAAACAGCACTGTACTCATGGGTAAGCTTTGTCGCGACCCGGCGGAGAGTTGTTGGAGCGACTCTTTCTAATATACGTATAGGACGCTGTTTAGAAAAATCACTCAAAAACCTAGTAAGACTATAAAAATAAAAATAAGAATTTACTCACCGGTAATTCTATTTCTCGTAGTCCGTAGTGGATGCTGGGAACTCCGTAAGGACCATGGGGAATAGACGGACTCCGCAGGAGACTGGGCACTCTAAAAGAAAGATTAGGTACTATCTGGTGTGCACTGGCTCCTCCCTCTATGCCCCTCCTCCAGACCTCAGTTAGGGAAACTGTGCCCGGAAGAGCTGACACAACAAGGAAAGGTTTTGGAATCCAGGATAAGACTCATACCAGCCACACCAATCACACTGTACAATTTATGATAACCATACCCAGTTAACAGTAGGAACAATAACTGAGCCTCATTCAACGGATGGCTCATAACAATAACCCTTTAGTTAAGCAATAACTATATACATATATTGCAGAGAGTCCGCACTTGGGACGGGCGCCCAGCATCCACTACGGACTACGAGAAATAGAATTACCAGTGAGTAAATTCTTATTTTCTCTGACGTCCTAGTGGATGCTAGGAACTCCGTAAGAACCATGGGGATTATACCAAAGCTCCCAAATGGGCGGAAGAGTGCGGATGACTCTGCAGCACCAAATGAGCATACTCAAGGTCCTCCTCAGCCAGGGTATCAAACTTGTAGAATTTAGCAAATGTGTTTGAACCCGACCAAGTAGCAGCTCGGCAAAGCTGTAAAGCCGAGACCCCTCGGGCAGCCGCCCAAGAAGAGCCCACATTCCTCGTGGAATGGGCTTTTACTGATTTAGGATGCGGCAGTCCAGCAGCAGAATGTGCCAGCTGAATTGTGCTACAGATCCAGCGAGCAATAGTCTGCTTTGAAGCAGGAGCACCCAGCTTGTTGGGTGCATTCAGGATAAATAGCGAGTCAGTTTTCCTGACTCCAGCCGTCCTAGAAACATAAATTTTCAAAGCCCGGACTTCGTCCAGCAACTTGGAATCCTCCAAGTCGCGAGTAGCCGCAGACACCACAATAGGTTGGATCAAATGAAACGCTGAGACCACCTTTGGGAGAAACTGTGATGAGTCCTCAATTGTTAGGTGCCCCTGTCCGTGGCGCCGCTCGGTCTGTTTCCAAGTGACGACTGCGGCCGCTGCACCTTCCTCCCTGCCCGCCCGGCGCCTAGCAACTTGGGACGCCGTGTGCGCTGAGCCGCCGGGTCCATAGCAACGGGGACGCCACAGGTGGACCGCGTTCCCCGTTGCAGTAATTAATTATTCACACATGTTTTCTCTGATCGTGCAGCAAGGCAGCTGCACGACATTTTGTGTAATTAGGCTCTGTACTCTTATTGGAGGGTTCCCTGTTATATGCCTCCTCAGTGCCTCACACAAACGCCGGTAATAGCTTCCTGTTTGCTGTTTCTGCCTTGCAGAACTCTGTTCTTGTCAGCTGTATTTGGTGGATCTTGCTCTCTGCCCTCTTGTACCTTGGAGATCCGAAGCCGGTGCTGGGAATCCTTCTAGTCCTTGTGAACCAGTTGCTGTCATCTGGGGTTCTCGCCCGGTTTCGTGAGTAGCGGCATCTGCCGCTTAGTATTAACTTCTTTGAATTGGTGCATTTGCGGAGGTTTCCGCTTTCATTGTCCTCCCCGGAACTCGGCGGTGCCGTGTGGGGGAGTGGACGGTGGTTTTCTTTGTAGTTCTTTTTCTTTGGCGGCGTGCCGCGCATACTTTTAGTTTTAGGTTAACCAGTAGCCCCTGGCCTTGTTGTTTCAGTTAGAGGGCCCCTTGTTATTACCCCGTCTCTGTTCTCTCTTTGTCTCTCCTTAATACCTGAGGGAGCATCGGAGTTGGGCAGACTTAATCCGCCCTTCAAACGCGGCTGCCATGGGCCCAAGAAACCATAGTCTCGCAAGAGTGAATTGACAACACGGGTAAAACAACGGAGGTAGGGTGCCAGGGGTTATTCCCATTCCGTTTCCCTTTCCCAGCATTACGTCCTGGTACTCAGGTCTCACCGTATAAGACCTCCCCTGTCCTGAGCATCAGGATCCTAACAAATTCTGCCCTGTCCATATGGAAGATCAGATATGGGCTTTTACATGACAAAGCCGCCAATTCTGACACACGCCTAGCTGAAGCAAAAGCCAACAGCATGACCACCTTCCACATGAGATACTTTAGCTCCACGGTCTTAAGTGGCTCAAACCAGTGGGATTTCAGGAAATCCAACACAACGTTAATATCCCAAGGTGCCATTGGAGGCACAAAAGGGGGCTGAATATGCAGTACTCCCTTAACAAACGTCTGAACTTCAGGCAGTGAAGCCAGTTCTTTTTGAAAGAAAATAGATAGGGCCGAAATCTGGACCTTTATGAACCCCAATTTTAGGCCCATAGTCACCCCTGACTGTAGGAAGTGCAGAAATCGACCCAGCTGGAATTCCTCTGTTGGGGCCTTCCTGGCCTCACACCAAGCAACATATTTCCGCCATATGCGGTGATAATGCTTTGCTGTCACATCCTTCCTAGCTTTTATCAGCGTAGGAATGACTTCATCTGGAATGCCCTTTTCCGCTAGGATCCGGCGTTCAACCGCCATGCCGTCAAACGCAGCCGCGGTAAGTCTTGGAACAGACAGGGACCCTGCTGTAACAGGTCCTGTCTGAGAGGCAGAGGCCATGGGTCCTCTGAGATCATTACTTGTAGTTCTGGGTACCAAGTTCTTCTTGGCCAATCCGGAACGATGAGTATAGTTCTTACTCCTCTCTTTCGTACTATCCTCAGTACCTTGGGTATGAGAGGAAGAGGAGGGAACACATAAACCGACTGGTACGCCCACGGTGTCACAAGTGCGTCCACAGCTATCGCCTGAGGGTCCCTTGACCTGGCGCAATATCTTTTAAGCTTTTTGTTGAGGCGGGACACCATCATGTCCACCTGTGGCAGTTCCCAACGATTTACAATCTGTGTGAAGACTTCTTGATGAAGTCCCCACTCTCCCGGGTGGAGGTCGTGCCTGCTGAGGAAGTCTGCTTCCCAGTTGTCCACTCCCGGAATGAACACTGCTGAAAGTGCTAGCACGTGATTCTCCGCCCATCGAAGAATCCTTGTGGCTTCTGCCATCGCCATCCTGCTTCTTGTGCCGCCCTGGCGGTTTACATGGGCGACCGCCGTGATGTTGTCTGACTGAATCAGTACTGGTTCGTTTTGAAGCAGGGCTCTGCTTGACTCAGGCCCCTGCCCTTATGGCCCTTAGTTCCAGTATATTTATGTGTAGTGAAGTCTCCAGACTTGACCACTGTCCCTGGAAGTTTCTTCCCTGAGTGACTGCCCCCCATCCTCGGAGGCTTGCATCCGTGGTCACCTGGACCCAGTCCTGTATGCCGAACCTGCGGCCCTCGAGAAGATGAGCACTCTGCAGCCACCACAGCAGAGACACCCTGGTCCTCGGGGACAGGGTGATCAAACGATGCATCTGAAGATGCGATCCGGACCATTTGTCCAACAGATCCCACTGAAAGATCCTTGCATGGAACCTGCCAAATGGAATTGCTTTGTATGAAGCCACCATCTTTCCCAGGACTCGCGTGCAGTGATGCACCGACACCTGTTTTGGTTTCAGGAGGTCCCTGACCAGAGATGACAATTCCTTGGCCTTCTCCTCCGGGAGAAACACCTTCTTCTGTTCTGTGTCCAGAATCATGCCCAGGAAAGGCAGACGCGTCGTAGGTATCAGCTGCGACTTTGGGATATTCAGAATCCAGCCGTGCTGTTGCAACACTTCCTGAGAGAGTGCTACGCTGACCAACACCTGCTCTCTGGACCTCGTCTTTATAAGGAGATCGTCCAAGTACGGGATAATTATAACTCCCTTCTTCCGAAGGAGTATCATCATTTCGGCCATTACCTTGGTAAATATTCTCGTGCCGTGGAGAGACCAAACGGCAACGTCTGGAATTGGTAATGACAGTCCTGTACCACAAACCTGAGGTACTCCTGGTGAGGTGGGTAAATGGGGACATGCAAGTAAGCATCCTTGATGTCCAGCGACACCATAAAATCCCCCTCTTCCAGGCTTGCAATAACCGCCCTGAGCGATTCCATTTTGAACTTGAACTTCCTTATATAAGTGTTCAAGGATTTTAAATTTAGAATGGGTCTCACCGAACCGTCTGGTTTCGGTACCACAAATATTGTGGAATAGTAACCCCGTCCCTGTTGAAGGAGGGGAACCTTGATTATCACCTGCTGGAGGTACAGCTTATGAATTGCCGCCAGTACTACCTCCCTTTCCCTGGGAGCAGCTGGCAAGGCTGATTTGAGGTAACGGTGAGGGGGAGTCGCCTCGAACTCCAGCTTGTATCCCTGAGATACAATTTGTACAGCCCAGAGATCCACCTGTGAGCGAACCCACTGGTTGCTGAAGTTTCGGAGACGCGCCCCCTCCGCACCTTGCTCCGCCTATGGAGCCCCAGCCTCATGCGGTGGACTTAGTGGAAGCGAGGAGGATTTTTGTTCCTGGGAACTGGCTGCCTGGTGCAGATTCTTTCCTCTACCCCTGCCTCTGGCTAGAAAGGATGCGCCTCTGACCTGCTTGCCTTTCTGAGGCCGAAAGGACTGCATTTGATAATACGGTGCTTTCTTAGGCTGTGAGGGAACCTGAGGTAAAAAAAGTCGACTTCCCAGCTGTTGCTGTGGATACGAGGTCCGAGAGACCGTCCCCAAACAATTCCTCACCCTTATAAGGCAAAACCTCCATGTGTTTTTTAGAATCAGCATCACCTGTCCATTGCCGAGTCCATAAAACTCTCCTGGCAGAAATGGATATTGCATTAATTCTAGATGCCAGCAGGCAAATGTCCCTCTGTGCATCCCGCATATATAAGACAACGTCTTTTATTTGTTCTATGGTTAGCAAAATAGTATCCCTGTCGAGGGAATCAATGTTGTCTGACAGGGTATCAGTCCATGCTGCTGCAGCACTACACATCCATGCTGAAGCAATAGCCGGTCTCAATATAGTACCCGAGTGTGTATACACAGACTTCAGGATAGCTTCCTGCTTTCTATCCACAGGCTCCTTTAGGGCGGCCGTATCCTGAGACGGCAGTGCCACCCTTTTTGATAAGCGTGTGAGCGCCTTGTCCACCCTAAGGGATGTTTCCCAACGTAACCTGTCCGTTAGTGGGAAATGGTACGCCATCAGTAACCTCTTAGAAATCACTCGTTTCTTATCAGGGGAACTCCACGCTTCCTCACACAATTCATTTAATTCATCAGATGGGGGAAAAGTCACTGGCTTCTTTTTCTCCCCAAACATAATACCCTTCTTGGTAGTAACCGGGTTAACGTCAGAAATGTGTAATACATCTTTCATTGCAGTAATCATGCATCGGATGGCCTTTGTAGACTGTACATTTGTCTCATCCTCATCTACACTGGAGTCAGACTCCGTGTCGACATCTGTTTCTACCATCTGAGCTAGCGGGCGTTTATGAGCCCCTGATGGCCTCTGAGTCGCCTGGGCAGGCGCGGGCTGAGACCCCGGCTGTCCCAAGGCTGCTGCGTCATCAAACCTTTTATGTAAGGAGTTGACACTGTCGGTTAAGACCTTCCACATATTCATCCAATCCGGTGTTGGCCCCGTCGGGGGCGACACCACACTTATCTGCCCCTGCTCCGCCTCCACGTAACCCTCATCAAACATGTCGACACAGCCGTACCGACACACCGCGCACACACAGGAAATGCTCTGACTGAGGACAGGACCCCACAAAGTCCTTTGGGGAGACAGAGAGAGAGTATGCCAGCACACACCACAGCGCTATATAACACAGGCATTCACACTACAAAAAGTGATTTACCCAATAGCTGCTTAAATATATTATTTGCGCCTAAATTTATGTGCCCCCCCTCTCTTTTTTACTCTTCTTGTATCAGGATACTGCAGGGGAGAGCCTGGGGAGCTGCTTCCAGCGGAGCTGTGAAGGGAAAATGGCGCTGGTGTGCTGAGGAAGAAGGCCCCGCCCCCTCAGCGGCGGGCTTCTTTCCCGCGTTTTATGTACTTTAATGGCGTTTTTTTTACACATATACAGTTATCAGACTGTATTATGTGTACTTTATGCCAAAAGGTATTATAATTGCTGCCCAGGGCCCCCCCCAGCGCCCTGCACCCTACAGTGACCGGAGTGTGTGGTGTGCTGTGGGAGCAATGGCGCACAGCTGCGGTGCTGTGCGCTACCTTAATGAAGACAGGAGTCTTCAGCCGCCGATTTCATCGCTTCTCTTCTGTCTTCTGGCTCTGCAAGGGGGACGGCGGCGCGGCTCCGGGAACGGACGATCGAGGTCAGGCCGTGTGTTCGAACCCTCTGGAGCTAATGGTGTCCAGTAGCCTAAGAAGCACAAGCTAGCTGCAAGCAGGTAGGTTTGCTTCTCTCCCCTCAGTCCCACGTAGCAGTGAGTCTGTTGCCAGCAGATCTCACTGAAAATAAAAAACCTAACAAATACTTTCTTTTCTAGCAAGCTCAGGAGAGCCCACTAGGAACACCCAGCTCTGGCCGGGCACAGATTCTGAGGTCTGGAGGAGGGGCATAGAGGGAGGAGCCAGTGCACACCAGATAGTACCTAATCTTTCTTTTAGAGTGCCCAGTCTCCTGCGGAGCCCGTCTATTCCCCATGGTCCTTACGGAGTTCCCAGCATCCACTAGGACGTCAGAGAAATAAGAAAGCTTAGGGCTGCTAAAAAGCAGCAGCCCTCTGACCATGGTCCGACTCCTGCCTCACCAAACAAAAAACTGATTTGCCTGAGCCAGGAGGCGGGGATATATGGACGGGACCGTTGCATGCTGGGAGGCCGGAAAGCTTGGACCGATTGGTGCCAATCCGCTGTCGCTTCAGGATATCCCATTGTTATCCTGTGGATAACCTGTGGACCCTGCCGGAGAAAAATAAAATGTACCCATGAATCCATCCTCATAGGCCTAATTGTACACAACTGCAGTCTTTTGATGCAGTTGTGTCTGAGATCAGGGGCAGATTAGGAACTAACAGTGGACCTGTAAAATTTTGTAGAAGTGACCCGACATGGGCAGCACAAGAGGTATAACATACCATGTAGTCATGGCAGTATTACTGCAGAGATGGAATAACAATGAATGGGGAAAATGCAGTGTAATGAGCAGAGCCATCTTTTCATATGGGCTCAGTGGGCAGTTGCCCTTGGGCCCCAGGAGTAGAAGAGCCCTATGGGTGAGGGTCCCCTTTTTCCAGGGGTACCATATTTTTGAAAATCAGCCCTGGGGAACCGGAGATATATGACTGCAAAGCATTGGTCCCCATCCAAGCCTGTTAATTGCTCTTCCCAGCCTTGGGTTCTGTCTGACTTAGAGGCATACTTGCCTACTTTCTGGCAGCTCTCTCTGGGAGAGAGCTGCCAGGATGGCTTAGTGGAGGGGCTGGGCTGGACAATGACCCGTGGAGTAGGCGGAATGGGGCGTGGTGGAGGAGGGGCAAAGGCAGAACGAGGGTGGGGTTACAGCGTCACAACGTCTAAATCATGCCCCCCCCCCGCTCTGTAATGCCGCTATAACCAGCATTTTACAGCAGGTGGCGTGACTATGATGACGCGATTCAACAAGAATCGCGTCATCTACTGTCTGGACCGCCCACTTTACTCTCAAAGTGGGCGACCAGGCAGGGGGAAACTGAAAAACCGTGAGACTTGTCTGCTCTTCCGTGGGGCCGGGAGGGTCACACGATTTTCGGGAGCCTCACGGCTATTCCGGGAGAGTAGGCAAGTATGCTTAGAGGGTATACTTCAAAAGCTGGGACTCTCCCCTTTCGGTGGACACTGGCAGCTTGTTTCTACTATTCCCAGAACCAGAGATATCAGCCTTTCAGCAGCCGGTCCCTGCTCCAGCTCCACACACTTAGCATAAGTGTTATATTTTCATCGGTGAATTGCTCTGGCTCCTGAACTCTGATCCCCAAGTCCCCAGTATCTCCTGAAAGGTGGGTCTCTGTAGTTTTTTATCACATTGAAGGCCAAGAAATCTATTTCCAGCAACTGGAGAGCTCTTGAGTCAAGCAAGCTGCCCTGCCATCGTAAAAGATTAATATTAAGCCCACTTCACTACACACCCCTCCCCTGCATATTAAACACCCCCTACCACCCTGTAAGCCATGTATCGGGGCCCCCTCATTCACCCCAATGTCCCCATCTTCTACAGTTTAGTATTCTCCCTCTTGCCCCTTCTCCCACCATCTGTGCAATAAAGGAGTAATTAGTAGAAATGACTGCTCCAGATCCTACATGATGAACGAAAGATAGAACACCCCCTACGACCGGTGGGGCATCAAAGCTGCTGCTGATAGCAACCCCCACTCCTACCGCTGAAGGATGGGTAGGGGCCCCAGTGCATTGCTTTGCCCAGGGGCCAACACTGCTGTTAAGACGGCCCTGGTAATGAGTGCTGTAGGCTGCCTGTCACGTGGGAGAGAGGCAACATGACAACACACAAAACAGACCTCGCAGACATGTCGGCCTACCGGGACTCTTCCTGGTGGTAGCATGGGCTCAATCTATCCCAGGGTACTGGTAAGGTTTATGTACAGTATAAGGCTGTGCGATATAACTACTAGTAACATAGGGGGTCATTCCGAGTTGATTGTAGCTGTGCTAAATTTAGCACAGCTACGATCTTCTTCCCTGACATGCGGGGGGACGCTCAGCACAGGGCTAGCCCGTCCCGCATGTCAGTGCCGCCCCCCCTCCCCCAGAAGTGCAAAGGCATCGCACAGCGGCGATGCCTTTGCACCTCAAGAGTAGCTCCCGGCCGGCGTAGCTTTAGCGTGCTGGCCGGGAGCTACTCATCGCTCCCCCCCCCCTCCCGTTTGGTACGGCCACGCCTGCGTTGGCCGGACCAAACCCACGAAAGAGGCCAAACGCCGCCGTTCCGCCCCCTCCCGCCCAGCGATCGCCTCTGCTTGTCAATCAGGCAGAGGTGATTGTATCCCTGCTACGGACTTCGGCCGGCATGCGCAGGAGGAACCCGGTCGCTCAGCTGCGTTAAAACGCAGGGAGCGAACGGGTCAGAATGACCCCCATAATCTCTATGAGTAACAGCAGAGCTGGCGGCGACATTATAGCAGACACAGAAGGCAGTGGCACAGGTAAGCGCGGTGGCGCAGGGGAGAGTAATGCAGCCACACGAGTAATAAGCTGGATAATTATAACTTATATTACAGCAGGGTGGGCACAGAGGTTACTGGCCCTCAGGGATAATCTGTGACATGGAGGATAGACAGCTGCAGCTGACTGTCACTATACTGTACCTATTGCACATATAAAACAGGAACACTGGCATACAAGGTACATTATGTAATGATGATCTCCGTGTACAAGGATGGTGGGCAGCCGGGAGCTGCGCCTGTCCCTGGGCCCACAGCACAAGTGCAGGCATCGGCTGCTGCACCGATTCTCCTCCTCACACTCCCCTACTCTGCAGTGTGCAAGTGGTACATTCCCCCGCACGCCGGTGCGCTAACTCCAGTGGGGAGATACCACTGCCAGTGACCGGGGGAGGACATGTACCTGGTGAAATAGGAATAACAGCCAACAGCAGATACCATACTCAGAGTATCACTCACACTAACAATGACTGTACAGCACCAATACAGCCTCTCTTTCCAGTAACATCCTCCTCTCTTCCGCTGTCAGGTATTCCAAGAGGATGGCTATCAGAATGAATGTAACATAGGACTACAAGAAAATGGCTGCAGCTTTGTCAGCGTGCACAAGATCAATGACAAAATGTTGCTGCACTGGTAGACAAGAAAGTGGCAAACGCTTCTTCTTAGAATCAGGTTTCTTTCTACACTAGGGATCAGAAAACAAGAGTGTTGTAGCATCTAGTGAACTGTTTAACTATATTTTCCAAACATGGAATGTCGGCGGCCATTTTCCTGTGGTTTTAACTCTATCCACCTGACATCACTGTCAGGTTCTCCCGCAGCCCACTGTACCAAGTGTGTATTTCCTTTCTGGGGCAGATTTGGAGGACCTATGTTAACGGTACGAGCCCTGTTCTTTATCATTGCTGTTGTTGTTGTTATTATTATGTATGAGAGTGTAATGCTGAGCAGTGACTGTGGGTATGGGGGTATATGTGCTGACCATGAGGATGTAAAATGTGTGCCTGGGTGACTGTGTATGTATGAGGGTGTACTGCTGGTAGAAACACAGACCAGGACTGTATGGCTCAGGGAAAAGTGGAGGACGTAATGACTCAAATTCAGAACGTGGGACCCCTGGGTTACTTAATAGTACTATCCACGTGCACATCTTTTGGGAATAGTAACCTGTGGTGAGCATGCACATTTTAATGTTCTGATCAAGTTTAATGATGTTCTGTAGCAGTTTAGTTATGCTAACCCATACTTGCCTACCTGACCCTCTCCATGAGGGAGAAAATGCTCTGTTGCTGGACTTTCCTGGTAATGTATGATTGCCATCACCTGTGGTGACACACCTTTCTTATCAATTAACTAGCTCACCACAGGTGATGGCAATCATACATTACCAGGAAAGTCCAGGAACAGAGCATTTTCTCCCTCATGGAGAGGGTCAAGTAGGCAAGTATGTGCTAACCCAAGGGGTCCCATGAACTCGAAAATTATGTTACATATTTGCATATATTACATGTACTCCGTGATATTTATTTTAATATATGTATTGCTAGACACTTGAGCTGTGAGGAACGCAAGTCTTTATTGGAGGTCACGTGAGAATGAGATGCGTCATTGATTCGCTGAGGATGGAGAAGGACAGGAGTCCCATGACTGAAAGGATAGTAAATCTCTCCCTGGAGATCATCTACCTGCTGACTGGAGAGGTGAGGGGATCCTGGGAACCTCACAGTGGCATCACTCTTACCTATATTTATTAAAAAGGAAACTGACAGGAGAGGTGAGGGATCCTGGTCTCTGTGACACCACCTGTGACTCTAGTCCTAGAAGACCTCTGTGTTTTCAGACTCTGGCCCCCGTGACCCTGGTTGCAGAGATGCCACGACCACAAGGCCCCAGTTTTGTTGAAGTATTAGGACATATTTGAATTTCTTTTTCATCCACTAGGGGTCACTGGAGTACTCTTGGGATATGGACGGTGTTAGCAAGGACTGGGCACTGAATATTCAAATTTCAGTAACTCTCCTCCCCTCCATACTCCCCGAATACCTCCAGTGTTTTTTCGGTGCTCACATGGATAGGAGCACAAAGCGTGGAGCTCCTCCACATATTCTACTTTTAGAGTATTTTTATTTTTTATACTTTTTTTCTATTACAATCCTTTCTCAGCTTACACAAAAGCTCTGGGTCCAGGATTACAGAAGCTGCTGCGTGCAGCTCTTGGCGTGTCGGGCCTCACAAAGGAGCCCCCTCACAGCCACAAGCAGCTCAGCTACTTTCAGCTGAGGCTGCAGAAGGGACTGGACGGCACTTGATCAAGAAGCCCTGTCAGAGCCCATGAGCACATGACTTCAGCAGTCCTGTAGAGGAGAAGCCGACAAAAAGGTATTTCTGAACGGGTCGGTCAGTCAGGCTGCCGCCCCGCCGTGTGGGGGACTATTAGACACGTTGCTACCCGGCCCCCCCCCCTCCCCCGAAACTACCGCTCGCCGCTTAGAGGTCCCTGTACAACAGTCCGGCGCCCTGCGCCGCTGCTCTTCCCCTCCCTCCCGCTTCAGAGCTCCAGACCGCGAACGCCGGCTGGCGCAGCTCTGTCTGCCGGGGGAGGAGAGAGAGGAGACTGACTGCAGTCAGTGCTTGTGCCGCGGGCCGTCTGTGAGGGAGGTCGCGCGGCCGGCTGCCGCTCAGAGGGATGCGCTGCAGGGCCGCTCCAAGCGCCGTTGTCAGCGCTCCCTGATGCTCTGCACAGACCGCGGACAGCGTTCACTGCTGCCGGGGTCTGTCCCTGTCACGACGCCAGCTCAGTCACTCAGAAGGGCACGCTGGGGGGAAGTTGCCGGCGGCTCTGCTCACTCAGACCGCGGACAGCGCTCAGTGCTGCCGCGGTCTGTCCCTAAAAACAGGCCTCGTAGTTACTGGGCTCATGCAGGACAGACAGGAGTTTCACTGCCCCTATTTCATGCACCGCAACTGCAGGGGGGGGGGAGGGGGGGGGGAGTGTGTGCCCTCAGCAGCAGCAATAGACTGCTTTTGCTAAAGAAGGCTGTATTGTGTTATATATGCATAAGGGCACGTTTTATAACATTCACATGCAATATGTAGTATGCTCTGTGTAACAGACTATACGCACATGGCTGGAGGCCATTTTTTAACAATGCTTCCTGTTTCTTTTCCAGAACTTTCCTGTCCTACAACACTCTCCACCAGATGGCGCAGGGTTGTTAGTAGGAATTTTTATTTGTACACTGTTCTTCAGCCATATACAGAATTTTACTGAGTCGAGGAACTTGTCTGGGTACATAATAGGTAAGGCGCCAGCAAAACCTCACTGCGCAAGATAGTGGGAATATTAACAGTCGGTCAGTGTTAATTTCACCAGGGCAGTGCGTCAGTTTCTGAAGTTTACGAGTCTGAAAAAACTCTAATGCCTGATGGGGTAGTATTTACTAGACGAAACAGAGCTCCAGTGTGTTTTCCGGTTTCGGAATCTCTTAATAAGATGTTAGTAGAAACACGGAAGAAACCAGATAACCGTGTTTCTATACCTCGCAGATTTAAGTCTAGTTGCCCAATTCCGCAGTTTGTAAAATTAACATACCAGTAACAACTGCTACTACGCTTCAAGACCCGTCAGAGCGTAAACTAGAAGCTATGCTAGAGTCCATGTATACAGCAGCAGGGGTGTTGCTTAGACCTGGTTTGATTGCCGTTTGGGTAACTAAGGCGCTAAGGGTATGGATACCGAAACACAAGTCTGGTCTACATGACGATCACCTTATACTTCTCACAGATCACATCTGTGAAGATGCTGAGTATCTAGGTACAGCTTCTACTGACGTCCGTCAGCTCACTTCTTGCATTTCTTCGTCGCTAGTTACGACAAGCACTCTGACTGCGGTCTTGGCAAACGGAGGCAGAGGTTAATAAACTACTCTGGCCCGGCCTTCAAATCCTTTAGACCTCGGCCCTTTCGAGGCCGAGGTAGAAGAACAGCCACGACTTGTAGATGAGGTCGAGGACGTGGTTTTCAACAAACCAACACCTGTAATCAGGAAGCTAAGGTCACCCACAAGCCGGTGGCATGACGGACTCCTAGCCCTTCTCGGATCACCAGTTGTGGGAGCACGCCTTAAAATATTCCATTTGGCGTGGTTCCAGATTTCCACAGATGGGTGGATACGCAATTTCGTGTTAAAAGGTTACAATATAGAGTTTGACTGTCTACCGCCTCTGCGCAAGACAAGACTGCCTGTGTCGGACGACAAGAGGGCGGTTTGGCAAATTGCCATTCAGTCTCTGCTGGATTCAGCTGTTTTGATTCAGGTCCCTGTACACGACATTGTCAGGGTTCTTATTCCAGTCTGTTTATGGTACCAAAGCCGGATGGCTCGTCAGGCCAATATTGAAATTACAGGGCCTCAATCAGTTCGTCATTTACTACAGATTCAAGATGGAATCTCTGCGGTCAGTAATTGCAGGTTTAGAGCCACAGGAATTCATGATTGCGCTGGATCTCAAGGATGCGTACTTACACATTCCGATTTGGCCACCTCATCAGAGGTTCTTCCGGTTTGCGATACGGCAGAACCCGTATCCGTTTCACGTTTTACCGTTTGGCCTCTCGTCAGAGCCTCGGGTATTCACCAAGGTAATGTCTCTGATGATAGCTCATCTCAGATCCTTAGGAGTTGTAATAGTTCTTTATCTTACTTAAAACCCTCTAAAAGGTCAAAGAACACAGTACGCTATTGGCGTATGGTATACCGTAAGGGTACGCACGTTGCGTAACAATCGCTTAGCCGTAGTCGAGACGCTCGAGCGTCACGTTTGCTCACGGCCAAGAGATCACAGGCAGGCACGCTATAGGCTGCCGACTAACGTAATGATACGCTATTAGCGTAGCGGACGCTCGGGACCACGAGGAGATCACAAGCGGCGCCGACGCTCACAGTGTTAAACCTTTATAACTATACCAAACACAATGTATTTATGCAGTAAACCTTGGTGCAGTGATAGGGTGTAAATGTAACACAGTGTAACCTTATTAACTTGAAAGCTGTACGAGCGTCTCCGACGCTCTGAGAATACTTAGAAATATAATGAATACACAGATACCGGTCTTAGGTTCTAACACCTTATATGAACGTTCTATTTGCAAAAGAATAATACAATACAAGTCATACACTACCAATATAACATGGATCACCTAACCGAATAACTACACTTAAAATACAATAACAGTACAATAACACTCAAGAGAAAAGAGAGAGAAAGGGGAGAGGAGAGAGAGAGATATGGCTCACAATATCAATAAAGACAATAATATAGTTGCGGAGAAACTTACGCACAAAAGAAACAATCGCATGCGCCTCTGGATATCCAGCTCCCGATTATCAGTGGTGAGAACCGTTGAAGAGAAGAGTAGAATGGAGCTGGATCAGATCGGCTTGTCTATATATACACCACACACAATACAGTACAATGGTCCCTACAATCTCATTGTTCATTGGACACAGGAATTCGTCTTCGCATTATAACAAAAGGTCATAGGTTGGTTCATACAGGTGGGCTGTGACTATTTCCAACTGCTCAGGTGGGTGGGAAACTAGGTTTCCCGCCGCATGGATAATAAAGTGCAAATAATAGTAAAAGTCCATAAACTTCTTATGTCCATAACTATTCGCACGAGCGATTAATCCGCTTCAAACCAACACCGGAATATTGCTAATTAAATACTCTTCCGATGGATACTAAACAACACTGTGTAACCCCTGTCTGACCCTTCGTATCAAACAAAGAGGGATCTCTGTCTATGAACATGCTACATTAACTAAACTTTCAGATTCTATCAAAGGGACCATAATCTACAAAATACATTATATGGTAAAATTATGTAACGATCGAGTCGCACGCTAGGCGCACATAAACTCTACCGTAAATGCGCATACCGTGCGCCTGCGGGTGCACGTAACAGCGGGTATGCGTACGCACGGGAGAGCGCACGCATGCGCAGCGCGGACACGTATGAGGTGCAAATATGGCAACGTGTGGAGTGATATTTTTCTGACTTTGACAGTCAGGGTTCTTATTCCAGTCTGTTTATGGTACCAAAGCCGGATGGCTCGTCAATATTGAAATTACAGGGCCTCAATCAGTTCGTCATTTACTACAGATTCAAGATGGAATCTCTGCGGTCAGTAATTGCAGGTTTAGAGCCACAAGAATTCATGATTGCGCTGGATCTCAAGGATGCGTACTTACACATTCCGATTTGGCCACCTCATCAGAGGTTCTTGCGGTTTGCGATACGGCAGAACCCGTATCCGTTTCACGTTTTACCGTTTGGCCTCTCGTCAGTGCCTCGGGTATTCACCAAGGTAATGTCTCTGATGATAGCTCATCTCAGATCCTTAGGAGTTGTAATAGTTCCGTACTTGGACGATCTGCTCATTAAAGCTCCGTCTCAACAGATGCTCCTCCAACATGCGTTGCTAACGTACAATGTACTAGTTCAGCACGGTTGGATTGTCAACTTCAAGAAATCACATCTAATTCCGTCTCAACGACTTCAATTCCTAGGTATGATTCTCGATACGGTAAATCCAAGAATTTACCTACCAGATCAGAAAGTACAGATTATTCGTCATCTGGTACAATTAGTGCTCAAGCCACGCACAGTCTCTGTACATTTGTGCAGTCCCCTCTTAGGCACAATGATGGCTTTGAGGGGAAATCTAAGGCGATACAAATTAATCAGAACAAGATAGAGAAAATATACATCACATGAGATCTCGACGAGCTGATGATAATTTGAATTTCTCTGGTATCCGATATAGGCAATAGTTCTTTTTCAATTCAAATCAATCTCCAACATGAAATTCATAGGAAACAAGAAATAAAAAGAGGCATACAATGTGTAGTATTGTTTGTCATCAGACAATATAAGTAAGTCCTGTGACTTCTCCAAAGGGAAAAGAGCCCTATATGGTGAAATTCTTGATAGTTGAGAAAGGGAAAGTTCCTCACCACCTTTTCATTCAGAGATGAACGTACCAAAACTCACTTGAAATAGTGTAGACTCATGCATATCAAGGTATCTTTAAAAGTAGAGAACAATAATGTAAAATTTGTTCAATTAGAACGTACCACACTCACTTTCTTGGAGTGTGGGTATCCTCACATAACGGTTTCTTTATAATGGATGTGAATGCAGCCGTTTATTTCCAAAAAGAAATTAGTTTATTGTCGCACAGTTAATAAAAAATTAATTAAAAATATTTCTCCTTATATATTGCCATCACAGGGTATGTACAAACAAGGTGGGTCAGATGAAATGAGACTGACTTAGGTGAATTCCGGACTAACACCTAGGTAACACCCGTGTACTATACCTTAACAATATAGATGGTAACAGGAGGATGCTGTAAAAACACGTATAAATCACTGTCTGGGAGCACCGCACCAACGCCGTTTCGACCCAATGGTCTTTTTCAAGGTATGTGCCCAGACAGTGATAGACAGGATTATCTCCATTCTGGTGGAACGCATTTAGACACTGCATATATTTTCCACTTACAGTAGACTTGATCGCGGGTCACTTCCGGTCCCGTGGAACGCATGCCGGGACGCGGAAATAGAAGGTCCCGCGATCGTCTTTTTCCGAGCAGCACGGCTCTCTTATCCCTTTTGGGAACATGATGTCCTCTTAATATATAGAGGGAATGCATGTACTTATAGATCAGTTCTAGCACACAATGGTTGATTCCTAATTAAACTCGATCACAGCCTTCTTCCGGTTCCCGTGGAACGCATGTTGGAACGCGGAAGTGGATAATCCGCGATCTCGTCTGACATATAAGCTAGTGTACGTTTATTAAACTGGCTATTCTAACTGGAAATATATATATAGAAGATTTGGACTATATGAATCTGGTTTAAAGATAAGAACCACTGATGTTAATGTAAGTTTATTATGGTAATAGAAGCCATTACCCATGTTCCTTTACTGCTTCCTGTTTTATGGTATAAATATCCTGTCTATCACTGTCTGGGCACATACCTTGAAAAAGACCATTGGGTCGAAACGGCGTTGGTGCGGTGCTCCCAGACAGTGATTTATACGTGTTTTTACAGCATCCTCCTGTTACCATCTATATTGTTAAGGTATAGTACACGGGTGTTACCTAGGTGTTAGTCCGGAATTCACCTAAGTCAGTCTCATTTCATCTGACCCACCTTGTTTGTACATACCCTGTGATGGCAATATATAAGGAGAAATATTTTTAATTAATTTTTTATTAACTGTGCGACAATAAACTAATTTCTTTTTGGAAATAAACGGCTGCATTCACATCCATTATAAAGAAACCGTTATGTGAGGATACCCACACTCCAAGAAAGTGAGTGTGGTACGTTCTAATTGAACAAATTTTACATTATTGTTCTCTACTTTTAAAGATACCTTGATATGCATGAGTCTACACTATTTCAAGTGAGTTTTGGTACGTTCATCTCTGAATGAAAAGGTGGTGAGGAACTTTCCCTTTCTCAACTATCAAGAATTTCACCATATAGGGCTCTTTTCCCTTTGGAGAAGTCACAGGACTTACTTATATTGTCTGATGACAAACAATACTACACATTGTATGCCTCTTTTTATTTCTTGTTTCCTATGAATTTCATGTTGGAGATTGATTTGAATTGAAAAAGAACTATTGCCTATATCGGATACCAGAGAAATTCAAATTATCATCAGCTCGTCGAGATCTCATGTGATGTATATTTTCTCTATCTTGTTCTGATTAATTTGTATCGCCTTAGATTTCCCCTCAAACCATTTATATTTTCCATTATTGTATGTAGTCTAAGATTGGGTAGACCACAAGAGGAGTGAAATTGGGCTGACACTTTTTGCGCCAGAATACACACATCATATATTTTTTTCAGTACAATGATGGCTTTGGAAGCGTTTCAGGTCGGAAGATTCCACTCGCGTCCTTTTCAACTGGATGTGCGCGCACAGTGGTCGGGCTCGCATCTGCAGATTCACCACAGGGTGAGGTTGTCGCCGCGGACCAGAGTGTCTCTACTCT